>NW_025781089.1:0-39119 GCF_021130785.1 Homalodisca vitripennis | reverse complement strand
CACCGAAAACAATTCCCGAGATCTAAATATTGAATCAACAAGGCAAGTTGTGGTACCGTAACGACTTACGTTGTGTACAGTTTAACCAAAGCAGGCTTCTAAGTCGTGCGTATGGACATTCTTTATAAATCAGTATAAAATGTGTGCAAAGTCATGGCTAACTAATAATATTATACTAAAGTTTTTATTACAAAATGTTACATTTCTTTACAATTTTCAATTTTATATTTTAATATGTACATTCGTAAAATAAAGTTACAATTGCATGAGAAATGAGAAACTTTATTTCACACAGTAAGCATTATATACGTACATATTTGTAAGCGAAATATGTTCCCAGCAAAGGTATATACCTGTGGTGCTGGGAACGAGCTCTAAAAGTCGACTAAACAAAAATAGAAATCATAAAGTATAAATATAAATAAGATAGTAAAATTAATTCAAATAAACTAAAAATTAACTCTTGTAATCAATTTATGAATAGGTTTAACATAAACTTAAATTAGCGAATTATAAATAGATTAGAAAAAAATTTAATACAATTTGAGACTACTTATTCGATAAGCTAATTGCAATTACCTAACTTGATAAAATTATGTAACACTGTAAACATTTTGGCATCTTTTTCGTCCTGCATGTGAAACTATCAACAAATACAAAACGAATCAGCAATTTCTCTCTCCATCTCTTTCTCACTCTCTCCTTTCAGTCAATCTCCCTCTCACTCCCTTTTTACACATTCACTCACACTCTCCTCCCACTTATAAGATGGCATGGTTATAAGATGCGTACGTAAGTGTAAGTATTAATGGCTATCGAGGTAAGTTTTACTCGTGGATGTCTATTATTGGTTGCTTATATTTTATGATAAATTGATAAGTGCTCAAGAAAGTAATCTATCACGTTTTATCTAAGGAGCTGACAGGCCAATATGGCATACAAGCGGTGAGCAGTGAGACACAATTGGGTGAAATTGGTTACTGACAATCACTCTACCATCATTGGAAACAATAACGCGAAGTATCAGGGCTATTGGACTTGTTTTCCAAATTGCAAATTTTGAAAATAGCTTGGAAACCTGAGATCAAACTAAACCTGAATGCTATACAACATAACTAAATGTGTGCTTTGATTCACTAAAGCTCACATAAAATATATAAGGTTGAGAGAATGTAATATAAAAAATCATTTAATTTGTATTTCAAGTTATTGTAAAAGAGCTAATCATTCATTTCTATTTTCCTCGAGGTCTAAAGAATTCCAACCCTACTAAGGACCATCACAGTAAATTTGGATTTTAAATAATTTTTCTTATTGATTATTTGAATGCCATTAGTGATTTCCAAGTCATATCACATTGAAATTAAAATGAAATACTGAGTGAATTATGGAATGTTCGGGACGGCACGGCGTACAGTAAAATCCCTACAGCCCCGTAATTTTAATACAGTATCCCCCTTTAATGTTCATCGATTTGCTATCTATATTTTGAAGAATCAATATGCTTTATGAGGAGGATTTAGTTACAAATACATTCAAGTCTAAGCTTAATACGTATGATTTAAATAGTACATATTTCATGAGAATTCAGTTTAAGAATATTATTAGTTGATCTTTAGTGAAGTCTATAACTTGTGGGACTGGTAACATTTAATTTCTGTTTCTGTCCGCACGATATTCCGAAAAAGAAGTGACCTATAGATTGAAATTATGTATGAAGCTTCGTTTATATATATGGAAGAAAACTGGCAGATCCATGGGATTTGGCTGATCATTAGAGAATACGTTTATAGTTGTATTAAGGGTAGCAATTGCATAAACGAGAACGTAGCTGAATAAATAAAATTTTTAAACACCTTTGCACAACCATATATGGTATTAACAAGTGGCAATTTTATTTCTGAAGTTAAATAAAATAAAATAGACTGGAGACAATGTTAAACATCGGTGACAATATTGGACTTTAGCGGAGTCTCGATGTTGTGCCCTCGTTAGCTTTTCAGAAGAAAAAAAACGTGATTGTATAATTAGGAAAGTTATCTACAAAAAAATTCCATTTGTAAACTTTGATTTTTGCTTGATATTTCAAATTGATCATAGGTTCCTTAGACATGATACTTTAAGTATATTCTAGTAAGTTTAATATTATACATTACATTATGTCTCTTAACGCATTCACTTACCTTCCACTCAGGGAAGGAAGAATTCCAATAAAGAAAAAGTGTCGGCGAGGCGGCTAAGATGTCTGAAGTTGTCTAATAACAGTTAGCCAACTTGGGCAATTCTGAACCAAGCTTTGATAGCGCGCGAAAACGTGGCGGAAGTTTTCAGTTGATTAAATCACTTTCAACTTGATGAGGAAATTTAGGGTAGGAAATTGGCGAAGCGTAGTTTTTTACCTCATTTGCTTGTTAATAATTACTTTTGTAACTTTGCAGATTTGTATTAACATTATTAGTGATATTAAGTAAAATTTCTTTAATAAGCTTACTTGCTGTACAGCTTTCCTATTTATTTATGACACAAAAGGATTTACTTTAATACTTTAGTACACATTTTACAGCCGAACCATATATGTGTTTTTGCAAGTGAATGCAGCCTTGTGGGAATAGTTCTTACCAGCTGAGAATTATTGAGATATATGTCACTATGTCAGTTTCTATTCAGTTTAATGATCTTGTAGACCCAAGTGAACTGTTTTTAAGCTTGCATCTACTTATATGTAGAAATTGCAGAAGGGAGCAGGACGTTGTGTTTACTCGTTGTGAACTCAAGGTTTTAAAATAACGGAACGCTAAAAAGCTGAAATGACTTATTTTAATGAAAATAATTTTTATACTTTAATTTGTATTAAAGTGAGTAATAGTGATAAAAGAAAATTCAGCACTCAAAAACTTGATATTTGCATAGCAATTCCAAATTAGGTTCTGAACAAGAGTAATGAAAGAATATGTTGTTCACAAACATATTTCGTTATGTTTTATTTAGTATTTTATGACGTACTGTGTACTTTTATTTTAAAGTTTCAGACTACTTTTATTAAGTACCTGATAATAATAACAATAAATAATAAAAACACTACAGGATCTTACAGGCCTTCTGAAACGTCAATGATATATAAACATCCAATAACCTATAAATAGTTACTTAACAAAGTCTACTTTATATTAACCTATTTCTGAACTTTAGTTGTGATTACATGACAAAAACTGTTGACTTTTTATGATAGAAATGGATTTTTCTCGTTAAAATGGTATACAATTTTGAGGGTCATCAAAACTCTAATAACTATTAAATTAGCATTTCGATTTTTATATAATTGTTAGAAATATGTTCCTTTTTTACCTGAAATAAAAGCATACATTTTCAAAATAACAGAAATTAAAAGCTATTATTATTAAATACATGAATTATTAAAAGGCATTCGTCTTCGAATTAATAACAAAAACTTTAAAGTTATTCGAGTAGTTAAAAAATATAAATATAAAACAATGTAAACAATGTTAAAAATGTGAAAATATTAATTTAAGGGTCCATTCACCTTCTACTTAGTGCAGTGTCTGAAATCTGGAACTGGTACAGAATGACTCCTGGAACCTAGAGTCCTCGTTCTGTCTGAAGGCATTTATTAAATTTCGGCAGCGAAGACGATCCAAACGAACACCCTTGGTTCGTTTCGACATGAGATACACCTATGCTATAAAGGCAGCCCAGACTGGTATCCACAAGCTATCTAGTGTAGTCTAAATAAACCGGTTTTCTCATTTTCCAAACAGGTGTACAATGAATGCACTACGATTTTTTAGACTCGATCTCAAGGTATGGTAGAACAAACGAATTTTCTACAATTAACGTTGCTTTTGTGGACAGGGTTGGCTTAATGCTAATATTTAATTAAGATTTATTCACCTCCTTCTTAGTACAGTGGTCTGAAATGTGGGCTCTGGTATAGATTGCTTTTTAAATTTCTTTAAGCTACCAGTTTCTCTTAATTAAGTCCTAGTTATCTCAATCTCAGATCAATGTGAAATACCATTACTTTTTGATTTATTTATGGTACTTAAATTAAACACACAGTAGCAAATAATGTGACATCACATGTTGGTGTCCTTTTAAATTAAAAAAATCGATAACTAGCATTCTGAGACCTGACAAAACAAATATTATAGTGTATATTTTTACAAGGATAACGAAAAAATTACATAATCGAACCTCTATAATATTACGCTATACATTTTTAGTGGTTTTTGTTTTCAGGAGGAGTACTAAATCAATAAAGCATATAAATAGAATAAATTCTCATTCAACTTTACCTAATGAAATAATTTAAGACAAATTTTATTGACAGTCTTTATATTAGGCCAATCTTTGAATGGAACGACCCATAACTCGCTTTGTTAAAGTCAACTTTAACAGCGTCAAATGGATGCAGAAGTAAAATATTGCCTAAACAGCTCTTAGAGCTTAAGTACATATTAGCGCTGACATTCACCCTTAAAGAAGTTAAAGGCACGATAAAACACATTGAAGTAAACTGAACTCTAGTTAACGTTCAAAGTTCCTCTTATATTACTGTTACTCTGCTGTTTAGAGAAACCAACTTCTCCGAACATTGTGAACTTCAACGGTTTTCCTCATTATTCTTTATGATCCTGTTTTACAACATGATTAGTGCTGTTTACAATTCAACATTTGATAAAAACTATAAATAAGACTATGTTTTTCTCGAATTTTAAAATTACATTCTAGCTACTTATTGTGCGTAGTAGACGGGATTATATTCAATTGCGTAAACTTATGTTTCTTCACGTTCAGATGGAACACTAAACATTTTTAAAAGACTTGTTGATATGCAACGATATTTCTTAAATGGTTTGGCTGAGAAGAAGTCTTAGCTAACAATTAGGTCTCATAAGGTTTTTTTCAATTTAAATAAGACACATCTTTTGATAAATTAACGAAAAACTCGGTGACCTTTATAAATAATAAGATACAATTTTTCAAATAACAATAATAATAAAAGTATATCTATATTTGATGTACATGTATCTATATGTGTCATAAGATTTAATGTTCATATTTGATTAATGGTGCGTATTATTACATAAATATATTACAGTGCAAATAAAACTTTATATTTATAAAACTATAATACCTTATAATTTAAAACACTTCAGTGTTCAGTTCGTTATGTAACATTCAGATTACACTACTAAATCTACAAATCAACTAATATTTAGTAATAAAAGAATTTATTTTTGTATAGAAAATTTTTAATATAGATAATTTAAAGAACTGAAGATCAAGAGTATCTCAACATAATATTGAAATACTGAAATACAATTTTTAAATTATATATAATTTTTAATTTAAAAAGCTTCTAAACAGCACTTGGTGTTTTTACAATGTCCAAAGAACTTATTATTCAAATAAAACTATTTTTACAAACTGAAGTGAATAATACCCATATGCACATTTGTTTGTGTGTGTGTGTGGTGTGTTTATATATATATATATATATATATATATATATATATATATATATATATATATATATGCAAAATTAAGTAAAATTCGTAATGAATAAAAATGTATAAAAAATATAAAATAAACTTATCTTGACCCAATTTCAATGAAAATAATTAGCGAGTTTCAATAATACAATTAACAATTTAAAGCTATAGTGAATAAAATGTCGTAAGAATTATATAGATTACGTGAAGAAATTTTAGTTTTTGTTAAAAGCGGTTTCATGTTTGCTTGTCGAAGTTAAAAGTGAGGATCAGAATTGTTTTGAAACACATTAGTTACTGGAAATCCGAAGTTTATAGTGGCAAAACGTTATGTTCAGGAAAGCTACACAAAGAGAATAAATTAAAATATTTAATAATTTATATGCATTGCAGCAACAAAATCATTCCAGTAGTCGATTAGTATTTCAATTTAAACTTTTTGTTGACAAGGAGCTTTATTGATGAAGTACGAATGGGAAACATAAAATTGATGACAACTCCTTTCCTCAATGAATATTCCCATTATATCTTCAACATAGAATCCGTTAAACGTAAACCAACATGTTTTAATGCATTATATGTAACACCCAAACTGCAAATAAGTCTTATAAACTCTCTTCTTAAAACAAAGGATTTTCGGGTTTAAAATAACGTCCCATTATAAAAAGGTAATGGATTTTATGAGATTGAAGGTTGGTTTGGGGATATATTTTTACTTTCTTCAACAAAATGTAACACAATATTTTCAGAAAATTAAAATCAGGAGCTTATTTATTTATAAATGTAATAATATTCTAGCAGTCTCCGATTTTCGTTCACCAAAACTCAATATGTCTAGTCAAATTCATACTCAAACTCAAATAAATTTTATTTCAAAAGCAAATTTTCCAACACTTGTACATGTTGTATTTTTGTATTTATTATTTAAATTAAAAATAATTCTATAAATACGTGAGTACCATATTTAGAATGATTGCAATATATCCCAATACCCTACATTCTCTAGCGTAGTATTTAGCTTGACAAAATTATGTTAGACTTTTTAAATTAACTATATAAAATTAATTTTCAATACTTTTCTCTTAATATTTTGGTCATATATTTAGCTCTTCTATTAATATTTTTTTTACCCAAAAATAAGAAAAAAATTTAACTAGATTTAGTATGAATATAACTATCTAGGACATTTACGTTATGTCGACGAGATCCAGGCGGGAAATGGTTTTCCCATTGTCATAATATCTCCCGATATGCAATCATGCAGAGCCACTGCTGTTATCCTGGATCTACGCTGTTTGAAGGTAATTTAGGGAGTTCTCTAGACGGCATCCTGGTTACATGAGAAACATCCAAGGAAGATATATATACCTTCATCGAATCGATCATGGCTTTTTCGTACATAGTTGGGTAATAGCTCAATTCGTTATCGAGTTACCTTCTTCATTTCCCTAACGCTCAGCCAAATCCCATGGAGATGCATGCGCCAAATGTATTGTTTCTACGTAAAAATCGTGTTTTGATCTAAATTTCAAGCCTATGATCTTAATCCAAAATTGTATGTAATAAGTATGCTTCGCTGATTGAAAACAATGTAAAATTGGCAGACCTATGTGAACATCTATAGAACAAAACGTCCTCAAAATGGAGGAAAATGGACTGACATCTAAATCAATGTTGTTCATGTAGACAAGTTTAATGCTAAATTTAAAGTATATAAAGCTTATTCGTTCTCGAAAATACCATGTGAACAGGTATTCTCTGATAGCCTTTATCAAACTACCATGCAGGAAAGTGCATCATACTTAAAATCACTGTTAAGTATATATTAAAATACCTGCTAACTTTGAAGTCTACGTTCAATTCGTTCTCAAGATGTCCTGCCATTAGAGAGTTAGAGAGAAAATACATTTTATCAATCCCAGAGTAATAGGCTTCGCTGACGCTCAGACGCTCAGCTAATGGGGGAAGTTTACCTTGTAACAAGATTTACTGCATTTTTATGCTTTACTTTTACATAACAGCAATTATTCATGCAATGAATACATTTTATATACTAGTTTTATGTGAACAAACTCACTAACAGTCACTTTAAAGATGGTTAAAACAGAATTACTTAAGCAGATGAATTCTAAACCAAAGAAAAGGAGACAATACTTTCTGAGACAGCTTTTGTAAACAACAAACAAGGCAGGAGTATCCTACACGATGTCACTAATAAACTTCGTTCAAGTCTACAGCTCATTCCAATATCGAGATGTCTTTAGGACAAGTATACAGAATACCAATCAGACGATAAGGAAATTTTACAGCCCCTCAATCCAACCTTATGTATGTCTGTGTAGAAGTTTCATACAAAATTTAAAATATATAATAAATTATCGTTCTCGAGACGAAGAGAAAGATAGGCTACGTAAAGGATCAATAAAATCCAATAGACGGACATGCCTTGATCAAAGATGATATTGCATACGTAGAAAATATGTAAAAAAGACGAATGAGTTCCGTCACTCATAATACTAATATAAACATACTCGATAGCAATAAGGCAAATCCATAAATAACATGCACCATCACCGCACAACGATGATCATCGTACAGAAAATTCAAGTTGTACAGGTCTGTTCGTTTGCGAAATGTTGTGAGACAGATATTCAAACAGGAATGAATTTACTTCAGTCCCTTCAGTGAACCCACAAACACCCGTGGGCTTCACTAACGCTGAGTCACTAATCAATGTTGGCCAAGTAAAAAAGGTAAATTTACATTATTAAATTCAGTACGATTTCTTGTTTAGAAAACACGCTTAGGGTCGATGTAGGGGTGAAAGTATTACAGCTAGGCAAAGTTTTATGGTTTAGAGCAATGTTCTTAGTAAATATCTCAGTAACAAAACGTAACATTAAGTGCTATTGGCTATAAAGGCAATGGGCGAAACTGTGAAAACTAAATTATATTGTAATGAACATACGAGCATAAAAGATATAGTAATTGTTAACGTAACACGTTTAAAATAAAGAATCATATTGTTATGTTAATATTGTTTTACTTAGCTAACATAAAAGCATTAACTTCCCTTTGATATTAAAGCAATAATGTAGTTTAAAGATTAAAAATAAATATGAATGTTAAAGTTAGATCCAGTTCAACTTCCTTTTAGTGCAGAATCGAAACCTGACGCTGTCACATACTTGACTCCTGGAATCAGGAATATTGTTCGTCTGAATAAATGTAATAAACATCTGCGACGAAGAAGATTTAAATAGTTTCAACGTCAGAGAAAACGTTTGACTACAAAATATTGTATAATGTAGGCGAAGAGGTATTTATAGTATCGAGATGTTAGACTAAGATAAATGTGTTGCTAAGTTATGGTTACTTTTGCGCACGAACATATTAATATGTAAAATATTGTTTACAGCAATTATATATTCACAAATGAAAAGAGAACTTAGGACTAAACCGTGTCATCAATTATGCAAACAGTTGTAGCCAGCAGTGACTGTACCACGCTCTGTTATCCCTCTTTATTAACCCTTGAATCAAAAGCGAGATTACCGTGTGGCTTAAACAACAGTTCGTAATACCGTACATTTGTAATATAACTGAAGTTGTATAAGCTTATAATCCGTGTATGAGTTGAACTGAACATATTTTGAAACAGTATATTACTCTACAATATCAAAATATATTTTGTCGCTGATATAGATGTTTTTATTCTAGACTTTATATTATTGACTGTGCGTTAGTAAAGCCTATCACTTAAGGAGCTGGTCACTTTTGTAATGTGTGTGACTATGCTATCGAAAGGCCTCAGAAAATAAAAGCTTAAAGTATTGGTTTGTGTGTTTTAAATGTAAATTGATAGTAGGCAATACAAGCTCCATCTTCAACATTATACATCATTGAAGCAATCTTCAAAGAATACAAATTGATAAAAAAGAGAATCTGGCCAAAAAATGTCAAATTCGCCCTTTAAAAACACTGATTGAACTATGCACAATATATTTAAAGAACCGTTTCATATTTTGACTTTACATTTTGCTTGAAACTTATTTCTACATAGACAAAAATGAGTTCTATGATGGTATATGTCCATTCAAAGTATTTGGTCGAGCGACTTTGAAACTTATCACTCAATAAGATGACACAATTTCTAATTTGTCTCCAGGTTGAACAGAAAAATTTCTTTTCAGTACAATTGCTTGTCTGTATATCTAGGTTTTATCGAAAATTAAATTAACTACAGGCTTAAAATTCTGTTTCAAGTACTTAATGTAATATATTAATTCTTGAAATAAGGGGGGAGATTTTGAATGCGTTGTGAACAAGACAATATTTCATAAACAAACATTGTTTTTACTATGTTGTATTTACGATGGCGTAGTAATAAGACTGTTACTATAAGTTTGTAAAACTAATTCGCATGAAAGTTGTTTTGTAAAGCTAGAAGATCTGATTGTAAATTCCTGGCGAAGACAATGAAGGAAGTAATGAGCCCAGAGGGAGTCGCTGGTAACAACAAGCAGATGAGTTTTTGGGCCAATAAGAGCCGACAGAGCAAGGCAGCCTTTACGTTGTTAATTTTTGTGATACAGATTGTAAATATTCAAAGACATACAATTCTTGACGTAAAATTAAGTTTAAATCAATTTCATAAATGGTATTCGAGACGTCAGAACCAGAGGGTTCCATCTGCAATTTTTTGATTTTTTTCATTTTATTGTATTAATGTGTACATTAAGCCTTTTTGTACTAATATATAACACAATCTTTGTGTAATTATGAACAGTTAATATTTTACAAGCAGGGAAATTTAGTTCCATCTGCATAAGTTGGCAAACTTGAGAACCAGACAGTTCTATCTGCATCAGCTGGGAATAGTATTGTTTCACTGCTGGTAAGGTTATGTTTGTCGTGTTAATGTGTTAAAAGTAATTTCATTGTGTGTTTGTAAACATATTAAAATGGATGGTGATATCATAAATAAATGGATTGATGACAGTTTAAATGATAGTTTGTCAATAGAAAACATCAATAGTGATGATGAATATATACCTTCACCTGACGACAGTAACAGCGAAGAGGATTGTATTCTTTCACCAAACCCAAAACGACGAAGACTTTGTAAAAGGTATGAATATATATATTTGTTTATTTTTAGATTTGTTTAGATTATATCTGTGGTCATTTTAATATCAAATATAGGTAGCTTTGCAGTAATTGACTATTTTTGACGGATTTTATAGTCAACCCTTGCAAAATCGCTTTAAAAATCTATGACATTCGGGCGCATTTCAACTGCCAGTTAGTGGGTTAACTGTTATATTTTAAACAATGATTTGACGGTTATAAACAAAAGTTAGTCATCATAAAATATTCATGTTACTTAACTTGAAGTTTTTAACCATGGCGTAGGCCTAGTATGTCTCCATCTTGCAGAGAATAACTAAAAACTACTGTAAACTTATTATGTAAACATGATGTTTTTATGCTTTGGCCTTTTAAAAAAGCTTTATCGTTGACTTTTGGCTTTATGTTCTAACATCGTTTGTTTATTTTCAGGTTGTTTGATGCAGACGACACGGATAAAACTTCCAGTGAAGCCCAAACGAACAATACCGATCCAGCTCTGGAAAATGAAGGAAGCTATAGTTTCTGTTTGTGATGTTAGCCCAACAGTGAACCAAAGTGGAAAAATAAATCGATCTCTAGTTCCTTACAGTGAAACAGAATCAGAAAAAGACTCCACTTCTGATGAACTAACGCCGATGAAGGAAAAGAAAAAAACTAGAAAAAGACAGCGGAAATCCGAAGAATTGGAAGAAAAATGTTAGGAAGGAGAGGCGACAAACGGGTAGATCATACACCAGCTCATGTGGTAAGATTGTTCCTCAAAAGAACCTTCAACACTTAGACTGCAAATGTAAATTTAAATGTAGTAATAAAGTAAGCAAAGATGAGCGTGAAGCTGTTATGCTGAGCTATTATAAAATAGGACCAAAATGAAAAAATATCATTTCATACTAAGAAATACAGAGTGCAAAATGTCAGTAAGAACAAAGGTGAAAAATAATCCCCAGAAAAAGAATTCCTTTTCATATTTTTTACATATAAACAACGAAAAGATTAGAGTTTGTAAACAGTTTTTTCTCCAAACTATTTTAGTGAGTCAGAAGACCATTTACAATGTTCACAATAATAAGGACAAATCAAGTGAAGTACCGAAATCGGACGAAAGAGGAAAAAAAACTAAAGACAGGACGCAAAAAGCTGATAAAGATATTCTTAGGAAACATATTGAATCTTTTGCAAAAGTCGAGTCCCATTACTGCAGGGCAAAAAACAGCAAAAGAATATCTTAGCCCTGACTTAAATATCAGTAGAATGTTTGACATGTACCTTGAACATTGCAAGGAACTTAAGGTGAAACCTCTATCCATATCAATGTATAGATCTATTTTCAATAATGAATATAATTTGGATTTTTTGCTACCCAAGTCCGACAGATGTGACTTGTGCGAAGAATACTCTATGTCCCTAAAAGAAAATCGAATGACAGAAGAGCTTGCTGCCAAATATGATGATCATATGTTCAATAAAACATTTATGAGAAATGAAAGAAAAAAAGACCGAGAGAGTAATGAAGTCGTTGTATGTTTTGACTTACAAAATGTTATAGCGCTACCTAGGGCTAACGTAAGCTGTTTTTTTTACAAAAGAAAGTTGAACGTATACAACTTAACTGCACATTGCTCAAAAGACAAAAAAGGCTATTGCGCATTTTGGCATGAAGCGCTTTGTGGTCGTTCTGGGAATGATATTGCCAGTGCAGTGGTAAAAAATAATGGAAAAAATAAGTTCAGCGTTTCCAGATGTTAAAGATTATATTTTGTGGAGTGACAGTTGTGTTCCCCAAAACAGAAACTCTGTCATTTCATATGCCATTTCTTTATTTATGGCAAAAAATAAACACATTGAACGAGTAACAATGAAATATTCTACTCCAGGCCATTCATGCATACAGGAAGTAGATAATGTGCATTCCAACATTGAAAAGGCACTCAAAGTAACTGAGGTTTGGTCCCCTGTTTCTCTTTTAAGAGTAATCATCGCATCTAATAAAAAGTCACCTTATTCAGTAATCCAAATGTTGACAAATGACTTCTTCGACTTCCAAGCACAAAGCAAGAACCTTGCGTATCAAGATTGCCCTTATACTAAAGTGTGCCAACTTCAATTTTGCCAATCTAATTTACTATCAGTAAAGTTTAAAACCAGCCATGATCCTTTGGAACCTTGGAACTGCATTAACTTGGTGAAAAAAAATAAGTCGAACAGATCTACAGGACGAGCAACAACTACTCTGCCGAGAATTCTCTGGGGAGCAAACGTAGTGCGAGACAGGAAGAAATTACCTTCAGACAAGATTAAAGACATAAAATCTATGATGAAATGGATGCCTACAGTTGATGTAGACTATTTAAATACAGTTTTGAATTAAGGACCTTTTGGACTTTAAATATTGATTTGTACTCAGGGACAAAAGGTTCCATCTGCACGTTTTGTTTTGTTTAAAAATGCCTAAAAAATTGTATTTTACTAATATTTCAATAAACTGGGGTTTTTGTAAACACTAACAAACTGTTGATTATTTATAACCTAGAATTTCTTTCAGTACAATATAAAGTTGCCCTGCAGAAGGTCTTAAACTTTAAAACGCTCTACTGTAAAATTTGTTAAAATGCAGATAGAACCCTCTGGTTCTGACGTCTCGTATTGTAGGCCTAGAAAATTATAACAATCA
Source organism: Homalodisca vitripennis (assembly GCF_021130785.1). Lineage (NCBI taxonomy): Eukaryota > Metazoa > Arthropoda > Insecta > Hemiptera > Cicadellidae > Homalodisca > Homalodisca vitripennis. The sequence goes on along the minus strand of NW_025781089.1, from coordinate 25,802 downwards.
CAATATTAGGTTCCTGTTTCAAACGAGTACATCGTTGTACGATGTTCCCTCGTTAAATTTTACATTTGTAAGTAATTGAGTTTACAACGCACACTTTGTATCAATTTAATAATCTAGTAGATCTCAAACCTGTAAGCTTCTATTTGCTATTGAGAAAGGTTTTACGGTTTTAACATGCAAACCAGAATTGGGGGGGGGTAGAAGTTTGGGATATTGTACTTGTATTGTATTGTACTTATTTTACAGACTCATTCATTGTTCATAACTGAGGCAATTCTAATAAACTTAACACATAAAGAAAATTGTCTTTCCTCTTAGATAAACTTTATTCTATCTAACCAATATTGTAGTTTCTGAAATCGACTACTGCATAATCTTTTACAGGAAAATTTAAAATGGTGATTGAATTAAAGGGTTTAATCACCATTTAAATAATATTTCCTGAGTATATGAAAACATTGTTTTGTGGGTCTATTTAATAAAAATTGGGTAAGAAACCTTATATTCATATTTAAATTACATTCAAAACACGTAACAACACTGCAGAATATGTAATCATCAGTGTTTAAAACTACATACATTAAGTTGGGCTATACGCTATTTTTTTTAATGTTCTCCTTTGCATAAATACTGTAGGTTTTACTATTTCTGTTTATCTGATATATCAGAATACAGGTTATGAACTCAAAATAGCTTTGAATACAAATACAAATATCCAGTTTTTGCTCAGTACAAAGAAAGGAAGATTTCACATATGGCCGACATGACTCAAGTGTTAACTGAAGATGCGTTATTATAGTTGAATTGATTACAAAATAGGACTGGCGCTCGGCATAGGAGGGGGAGCGGCGTTGCCACGTTGACGTCGCTTGGTGTTACAGGGTATAGCAGATCTGCTAGCCACGCGCGTTTCACTGACCGTTTATTGAGTCTTCAATTGATTATATTATTATTATGCTATCAATTTATTCATTACAATTAATAATTTTGCGTGACTTTTGGTCATTTACACAAAATTATTATCAAGTTCACTCATGACCTTGTAGGAACTTGTTTGCTCATACTTTTCGTTTTGGTGTTAATAAATGAAACAAACTCACGTAAATATTGATTTAAATAATTACATAAATATTTGGTTGCACATTTAATTTTAAATATCATTACAATTGGCTAGATAATAATATTATGATGTAATTTTAAACCAGTACCTATTCATAAAAATTATTTAAAATATGGTTTTTAATAAAAATATATTCGTTTTATTTTTTTCGAAAAATTGAACGATATATATATATATATATATATATATATATATATATATATATATATATGTATAAAATAGTAAATCTATCAAATTAAGCAGGATAAGAAAACAATCAACAAGCATTAAATGTTAAATATTTTTATTTACATACATATTACTGTCATTCAAAACAATAACGTTTAATTAGGTCTAGTTTAGTAGCTGTACTCTGAAATTGTTTATTACGTACACTTATTAAAATTCATCAAATTGTAGTACTCTACCTTCTGGGCATAATTGTTGCACTCCACTTAAGTCACTGTCACTTTCATCTTCACTGTCATGTTTGATAGCAGGTGGTCAAAGCGATCTTCTCCCAAATTTTGGTCATCCGAAAAAAGCACTGCTGTCGTCGCTGGAGTCGTCGTCGCTGTTTAACGTGATGATGAGCTCTTCAATCGCAGTTTCCAGAACACCCTCATTTTCCCACGCTTCCTCTATAGTTTTCCTTGTATGTGATACAACTTTTTTCCACTCATCTCCTGTTACTAAGTCTATCCCTTCCTTGGTTAATCTTGTTACTTCCGTCAATGTGAACGTTTTATTGTTTTTTGCAACGTGTCCTTTGATTTGGGCCCAAATCAACTCTATAGCATTGAAGTGGCAGTGACACGGAGGTAAACGAATTACAGTATGGCCACGTTCCTTGGCTAACTCATCAATAACATATTTTGGAAAGCGAGGCTTGTGTAAATTTATTACTTCCAAAAGTTCTGCTTTCTTCATGTCTGCTTCAAATGGGATGTTGAATTTCTGTAGCCATTCCACCATCAAACATTTTTTTGAAGCCATTGTTGGGGCCTTGTCCAATACTTTTGAGTGGTACTTAGCATTATCAAATACTATGGTTGAGGATTCTTCCAAATTTGGAAGAAGATTGCTTACAAACCAGCCTAAAAACTTTTCGTGGTCCATTTCTTCATGGTAATCACTGGTTTTTTTTTTTTAAGAAAAAAGTAGAAGGCTGTTTGGAATAAACCCTTTAGAATTACCGGCGTGAAGCAATATCATTCTTCCCCCTTTACCCAGAGGTACGGACATTGTACCTTGAACAGAGTCGTCTGTCCAAGCGTTTGTTTGGGAGTGATTTGTATTAACCCATGTCTCGTCAATCCAGACTACTTCATCTAAATTTAAGTTCTTCATTTGACGAAGAAACCTACAGCGCCATGCAACTACATCTGGTCTTTCAAGAAGTACTTTCCGTTTCCCAACTGACTTGTACTTGAAGCCAAGTTGTTTTAAAACAAGTGAAAGTGAAGATTTGCAACCGTTAAATAAATCGGCATCCTTCAATGATTGAATTAGTTTTTTAAAGTTGGATATTCCTTTTCGTCTTTAGTATGTATACACATGACGACGGATTGCATCTTTTTGGAAATTATCCAGGTTTGTAACTCGTTTTTGACGTGGAAATTTCTTTTTGTTTGGGGTATGTAGTTGTCCACTTCCTCCCTCAACGATGTTTTTCTTCTTCTCTGAACAAATTTTTACAACGGTATTTTTATTTATGCCCAGGGCCGCTGCAGTTCGTTGTACAACTTTGGCAACGGGTAAGAGTGGGCCATTGTTTGTTTTTTTCCTGTTGGAAATATTCTTTGGCAGTGCAAACAAGTTTTCTGGCTTGAGTGCGCAGAGGTACACCACGTCCTACGTTCTGATAATGTAAACGCTTATGATGAATGCGCGGACGCCCACGACGTTTCACAGTTTGATTTTCTGCATTCATGATGTAAATATAATCATTAACTACCAGTACGAAGGTTATGAAAGTACAAAATAGTTTGTTACACTAGGCCTAAGTCACAACTAAGTCCTGAAAAGGACTGTTTAACAACGGTAACACCACTACAGTTACACAGAACACGAGACTACAAAGTGAAACGCACGAATCGGTTGTTGGGCAGAGACTGAGACTGAGGAGTGACGTGCGGATGTGAAAACGGCAACGCTGTGCGGTTTACTCGAAGCTGATTGGCTGCTCTCAGCCGTCGACCGCGCCCCTCCCACCGGTCCCAGTCCTATTTTGTAATCAATTCGACTATAGTTTAGATGTTTATTTTGCACAACACTGATGAAACAATAAATGTCTATCATTTGGCATGTTAATATAATAGTAACAATTTCACATACTTAGAAACTATAGAGTTTCTAAGTATTCGAGGTTATAGAACCTCGAAACCTTGCAAGACATAAATGTTCCACGATAATTAAAATTTCTTTATTTAAAATGGTTCCGTGTCTAAATGGTTCTCGGGATATTAATTTCTATCTCCAAACACTAGTGATAGGAACGCTAAAACTAGTTTAAACATGATACAATCATTTATGTTTTAAATACCACCATTAAGATTGATATTCTGCTTGGTACGTAATTTCTCTTAATTACGTAGGTCATTTAAAATTAAAAACAGTACAAATCGGTCATTTACCAGTCTCGATGAAAAGCAAAATTAGTTTTGTAATTTAATAAAGTTTACACGACCGTTGTAATTATCAATATGTATGTATTTTGAATGATTTTCAAGACACAGTTTGCATAAAATCCAGATACAAGAAAACTATTATAGAGTGTTTATTTTCTAATAAGCTGGATTTGTTTTATTTACCGAAGTTATTGTTATGAACTTTTTTGTATCTCGAAGAGGTATATCTCGAAGAGTATATGTATATTTTAAGAAGAATACAATAATAATATTTCAGTTTTCACACAATCTCCCTACTTCATCCGACTAACTGACAAACTCAGAGGGACCATTTTCTTAATGACCTTTCATTTTCTGCAAATTGTAGTTACAATACACGGTTCACTTTGTAACAGGCATAAGATAGTACTATTAGCTAACTATAAGTGTAACAAGATTTAGTGATCGTTCTAATTTATTATGATAGGGAATTTTATTCAAAATCAGAATTTAAATATGTCTTATTTATAAATTAAAAAACTTTTAAACAAATAAATGCTTTAGAATTGTAAATTCTCATTTCAAAACTTGTATAAGGTAATAGAACTACAATCACGTTGTTTTAAAATTATCAGCTACATGGATTACGGTAAGAATTAACGTTTTTACCACGAGAGCAGAGATGTGAAAATATCTCTTTATCCTTTGTATTCACATCATCGTTATACGCGTAACAACATTTTCCAATCAAAGTTGAATGAATGCGCTCTCGTTATTGTGAGGGCTGAAGGGATTACATGAGTGGCTTTGCATGGTTGATCAGACTCTGTAGTGGTTGGCTCTTACCCGCCTTCTCGATATAAAACTTCTGAAAACATTTACGTATAATCATCCTCTATCATTGCCTACTTGTTTTTCAATCCTTGAACTTCGTAAAGCATGTTGGCATAGCCATAAGGAATGTTTTTAAAGAAATCTTAATTTTTTTTTTATTTGCATAACATAATGAATACGAAATAGGAATAACTACTTAATAAAGTTTAAATTAAGAAAGGTTCGTTTCAACTAATTTTAAGCACCATAATTTTTTATTCGGATTTCGTATTATATTAAAAAACACATCATTACGAAATAAATTATGAACGTTCTAATGTGCAATGTTCAACTTGAAAATATCGCTTTAGGTAGCTATTTTACGGCATTTGTTTTAATAGGACGAGAAGTAACGGTTAATGTTCAAAAATTATCCTGGCCTCAAATACCAACTCATCTTTAGACAAATATTCTATTTTAATGGCAGGCATTGTGGCGTTTTCACTCAGTTTCACCCAGTTGATGGCAGAGTAGGCACATCAAAAGCAGAGTTGCGCAATAATGTTGTGCCTACTTAAATAGCAGATTGGCGCAATAAAATGTATGTGTACCGTATGACGATAACACATGGGGGTGGTGACTTCTGAGGTCGTAGTAATAAATACTAGAAATACAAAGTTTACTTATAAGTTCAGTTTAATTAAGAAAACTTAAAAGCACCACTTTTAGATAGTAAAGGAAAAGTTATGTAATACCACGTTGCTGCCAATTAGAATATAATAACTAAAAAGTATATCTTCTAGGTGGGCCTAAAATATCCAATGTTCTATTGAATTATGCGTACGACGTTTTACTTTACAAAAACAATAATATTTCACTTCCCTTCGCAATAGGTAGACTCACAACCCGGGTGTCGGCGTCTTGGCACGAGACATTGAAGCTGTAGTCTAAGAACGGTTATTTCTAGAAGAGGAGTAGAAGTTGGGAAGTGGTAGCCATCTATTCAAACAACACGTGAGATACATCAGCTACGTAAACTCGCCTAAAACAAATTCGCGACGGTATTAGCCATTTAATGATACAAATACTATTTATAACAACGTGCTCGTCGCCATAAGGACGACGCCACAACCTTTATCTATCTCCATCAAGCAAATAAAAGATCTTCAAGGGTAAGTTACTTTACTATTCACATCTTTACTTTACGTTACATTCATTTTATACGTTTGGCATCAAAGGGCTAATTTAATAATACGAAAAGATAAATTTTACTTACGGACAAAGCGCGCGAGGTCTGATCGGTTACGTAGTTGGGCTGCTACAAAGGGTTAGAAGAAAAAAATTCATACGCGTGCCAATTAGGTAGTTACTCCGCCCAATAATTTAGTTCCGGAACATTGGATGTAAAATAATATTATATTATACTGGCTGATTAGGTTGCGAAATTTACATTGTATGAAATTTAATTAACTAATTTACGGTACAGAATATCCCCCCTGTTTTGATTTCGCAACCTAGTTAGTCGCTTTACTTTAAACATATTCTAAATAACAAACTTAATTCAACCTTTTATTCATTACATAAATTCAAATTCAACCATAACAATACGATAGCGCGGGGTTTCAAAAGTTTCCTATGAAATCCGCTAGATCGCATGCCAATGCAGTTCTATGACTGCTCGCTTAGGGACCAAAATAGAAAATCAATTTAGGCAAACTATTTTCATGCAGTGCACGTTGCAGCGTTTTTAGAATTTGCGGGTCGTTGCAAGAATAAGGGCATTTAAGGCGATTAAATCGTAAACAAGTGTAGTGTAGTGTTTTGTTATATAGGCGCCACATTCATACTTCTTTTTTGCATTCATACCAGTGTTTTGTGTATAGTGTTGTGCCATTAAATACCCTGAGACTTGCGGACAAGTTACCAATATGGATCGAATACTTTGGAATGAAACGTCCCCTCACGAGAAGCTAAGTCTCACATCTCGTATTAATACTGCATCACTCTTAATATATATATATATATTTACATACAACATCCTATACATCTTACATCTACATGAATTTTAACACTTCAAATATATCTACAAAATTCAAAATTCAACATTTCGGCATACCTACAAAACACAGACAATTTTTCATATTTGGTTCCCTCATTACAAATAGTCAGGATCAACTTTGTCCCATTTCTTTACACTAAGTCTATTTACAAATTCTTTTTCTATATTTTATTTCCATTGACACATTCGTTAAGAATTCACCAAACAGTTAACTTCCTGGATTTTATCTTATCTTTTAAATTTGGCAGCAAGTGGTTCCTTAAGCTAGGGATGCTACAAAAAAATCTTTTTTTTATTTATACAGAACAGGTCTTAATTTAATTTTAAATCTATAATATGAACCTTTTTTACATTCAAAACATTTTCAGTGTGTTGTACAATACAAGTTACAGGGCTTAAAAAATATAAAATTCTATAAATTCCTACATATTTTGGTGCTAATTTTGCAGAAAACTTTTCTACCTTATTGCTTAAATAGTGGGTTCTGATCCATACTAAGGAATGCAACTTAAAGGGATGTTTTACATTTTGCTCTGAGTACTTTTGTCTATTACTGTTATGTGCTATACTCCTTTTTACATTCACCACAGCTCTCTTTAAATTGTTTACAACAGTTTCCTTGGACAAATTCTCACCAATTAGATCCTTTAGCTTCCATAAATTAGATAAAGCATTATTACAAGAATGATTAAACATTAAATCAAAGGCAGCAAAACCTGTGCTTTCATTATGGGCGGTGTTTAAACTTAATTGTATATAGCCTAGGTCATTATCCCAATTACTATGACAGATGTGATAGAAACTACGTAATAATGTAGATATGTTTCTAATATGCCTTTCTGATTGATTTCCATTAGCCCTGTAAGGCGCTAGTCTACGGTATTCAATAAAATTCTTAAATAAGAACTTCTTAAAATACAGTGATGTAAAATATGCGGCATTGTCTGACACTATTATTTTAGGTACAGAAAAGTTGTTAAAAATTATGCGGTCTAATTTATTACATATTTCAGCACTCTTACATTCCCTCAAAGGGATTAGCCATAGAAATTTACTGGCGGCATCTACAACTACAAGTAAATATACATTGCTGTTTCTAGTTCTCACTAAGGGACCTAACAGATCTATGAATAAACAATCCATATTGTTCTTAAATGGCACAGATACTAATTCGCCTTCATATTTTCTTTGGCACACTTTACTCATTTTACAAACATTACATGCTTTCACTTTTGCCTTTATAATTTCGTCTAAATCAGGTCTATAAAAATACTGATTAATTTTTCTTTGCGTTCTAGCAATGCCTAAATGACCTCCTATTAAAGAACTGTGGAAGAATTCATATACTAAATCAACTAACTGTACAGGCAAAAATATCTTACTCTTACTTTTTACATTCCTTTTGTACATCAGTAAATTGTTTTTTATAAAATAACATAAATTGTTATTATTGCTTTTTACAGATTGAATGATTTTTTGAGTTTCTTTATCTTGAAGTTGATATTTTTCTAAATCTTTAAACGCTAATGGCAAATCATTAATTAACAACCACAAATTATCCTTGTTATTGCACTTATTATTTATCTGCATTTTAGGCTTTACATTAGATGTTCGTTTACATGTTTGTCTTCGGGAGGAGTTTGAATGGCAGAAGGAAATCGATAATATATTTTTGTCCTGGTCTGGAACGTTCCGGCAGTCACTGGGGCTCGGATCAGCTGTTCCCGTCGACTCGCCCTCAAACATACGTGAAAGGGCGTCTGCCAGCGCATTATCGGTGGAACTTTTAAATTCCACCTCAAATGGCAAATTCAAAATCCTCTCGATCCACCGGGCAAGTCTTCCTACCTTCCTTTTGTGATTAAGGACATAGGATAAAGCTTGGTTATCAGTTATTAATTTAAAGGTTCTTACTTCTAAAAATTCGTGCCATTTTTCTATGCAAATTAGTGCACTCAAAGCTTCTTTTTCATAAACAGTATATTTTAATTCGGCATCAGTAAATTTCCTAGAGTAATAGGCTATTGGCATTAATTCATTTTGGTCGTTTTCCTGTAACAAACAACCACCTGCGGCTATTCCACTAGCATCTGTCATTACTATAAATTGCTTTGAAAAATCGGCTAACTGGAGTACAGGAGGATTCATTATAGCTTCTTTTAACTTTACAAACGAATCTTGACATTCACTTGTCCAAACAAATTTAGCGTTTTTCCTTCTTAAACGATTTAAAGGATTACATAATTCGGCATAATTATTTATAAATTTTGAAAAGAATTTGGTCATACCTAAAAACTGTGAAATTTGTTTGGCGTTCTTAGGCGGCATAAATTCTCTTATACTCCTTGTTCGCTCGGGATCTATAGTTACTGTATTATTTTTTATTAAGTTCCCCAAAAAGGAGATTTCCTCAAAACAAAACTTTGCTTACTCTAGGTTTGCCGTTAAGTCATGTTTGCTTAGTCTATTTACAATCTCTCTGACATGTACTAAATGCGAATCAAGGTCTTTACTGTACACTAAGATATCATCACAAAAATTTATCACATATTTAAATTTTATATTGTCTAGGACTTTATCCAGATAGGCGGACAATACAGCACTACCAACATGTAAACCAAAGGGTACTCGTTTAAATTTATATTTACCAAATATAGTGCTAAATGAGGTAAGATCTTGACTATCAGGTGATAATGGACATTGCAAAAAACTTTTTCTTAAATCTATTATTGAAAAATATTTGGCTCCACTAAGATGTTGATAATAATTATTTAAATCATCAATGGGAAAATCAATTTTCTGTAACTTTTTATTTAATTCGGTATAATTGACTACAAGTCTGTCCTTTTTGGTTAAAAAGGCTGGACTGGAGTAGGCTGAAGTACTGGGTTCAATTATTCCTTGGTCCAACCAATCCTGTATTATTGTTTTCATCTTATTTACAGTAGGAGGGCTCATAAAATAAGGCCTAATATTTACAGGTGTGGGGTCATTTAGAACTAATCTCACTTCCAAATCTAGAGCCTCTCCTAATTTTGGATTAAAAACATTTGGAAAATCCCCTATAAGGTTTTGTATCTCAGCCTCAGCTCTAGTGCACCCTATTTTTACATCAATGCTGTTTACTTCATGTTTAAAAGGCTGTTGTCTGACAATAGTTATTTTCTCATTACAATTGAATTTAAAATAACATGAATCTCCATCAAGATCTAAAATTAATTTGCTATTAGATATAAATGGGTTTCCCAATACAATGTCCCATTTTAAATTATCCAATACAATAAATTTTACTTTCCAACAAAATTTAGAAATTTTTATCTTAGCATAACAGTAACCAAAACATTTTATTTCAGTGTTATTTGCAGCAAACATTCTATCATCTGACTTCATTAATTTAGAAAACATTTTTATTCAACAATAGGCTATCATAAAATTCTTTACTAATTATATCTCTTGTAGCACCAGTATCTAATAAGCAGTTTATTTTTACATTTTTACCCACTATAGCTTCAATTAAAGGCATATTGTTACACTGTCTAACATTTAGTCTTAAATTAGGTTTTCTATAGTTTAATTTACTCCAATTTTTAATTACCTTACCATAGACTCTCATAAAATAGTGTTTTTCTTTTCTTACTGTATTACTATTTATAAAATTATTATTCTTAAACTTATGAAACCGGGGAGGGATATTTTTAGGTGTTGTGTGTAATACCACTCCCCTATCGACTAGTTTTTTGGATTCCTAAAACAATTTTTTGCTAAGTGACCAGGCCTATTACAATTGAAACATAACTTTGGGTTTTTTGACAGTAGGCCTACTTTTTCTAAGTTCAACATGTGGTGGATACATGTTGTTAACATATGTCTTACTTAAATTGTCCCTTAAGTTATCATTAAAGGTTATATTGTTACTAGCTATACACACATTTTCCAAATCTGTAAAACAAATGGAATTGTTTTCAAAAATTAACTTATTTCTATCTGTAGGCTTAATACCTCTTTTTATACAAGTTACCAAGTCCTGTTCACTTATGTTACACAATAAAACTTGACTGAGCTCTTTGATGTCATAGATGTATTCATACAGTGGCTCATCAAACCTTTGTGGCCTCTAAACTAAATCTAGTCTCAGTCTTTCAATTAGGCCTACAGGGATAAAAGCACTAATTAATTCCCTGTGTAGATAGTTGACATTTGGCATGACAGACTTACACTGTATTATTTTGGCTAAAAGTGGACCTTTTGCATAACATGGTAACAATGCTAAAATTTCATTTTCTGATAGGCTAGTTTCACATTTTAGTTTTAACAAAGTTTTCAAAAAGTTTATTAGCTCAGGTACTACTAAGCCATTTGTTACTGTAAAATTTTGTAAATAACATTCTACAGGGTTGTTTAACTTATTAAACATATTTAAACCAGACATAGGTTGACTAATACAATCATTGTTTGCATTATAAATAGGCATTATAGGCAAAGTGGGGGTACTGGCAGTAGGCTGTGATATTGTTGGTGGTTGTACAGAAATAGGGCCTATTTGTTCTTTCACTGCCTGTTCCATAGCCTCATCTTGTTCTAATGATTCATTTAAATTGGCTTCTAACACTTTAAGCTGTTCTAGGTTCACTGTAGGTAGCAAGTTTTTAGCTAACTGTTGTTCAACATTTACTAGCCTACACTTTAAAGCTGATAAAGTTTCACTATGTACAGAACTTAGTTCTAGCTGGTTGTCTAAAAATAAACGGTTTATTAAATGTTTACACTTTTCTTGGAATTTGGTGATTTCTTGGAAAAAGGTGAACTAGCACTGTCCAATTCACTGCACCCATGTTCTAATAATATCACTTTTTCACTGAGAAGTTTTACTTCCTGATTGTGGTCTATTTTTAATAGGCTACTAGGAGTAGGTAAAATATTGTTTCTCAAACACTGTCTTAAGGACTTTCTGAGTTCATTTACTGTACTGTCACTATTTAATTTAATACCTCTGGATATCAGTTCAAACACCAACTCATCTTTAGACAAATATTCTATTTTAATGGCAGGCATTGTGGCGTTTTCACTCAGTTTCACCCAGTTGATGGCAGAGTAGGCACATCAAAAGCAGAGTTGCGCAATAATGTTGTGCCTACTTAAATAGCAGATTGGCGCAATAAAATGTATGTGTACCGTATGACGATAACACATGGGGGTGGTGACTTCTGAGGTCGTAGTAATAAATACTAGAAATACAAAGTTTACTTATAAGTTCAGTTTAATTAAGAAAACTTAAAAGCACCACTTTTAGATAGTAAAGGAAAAGTTATGTAATACCACGTTGCTGCCAATTAGAATATAATAACTAAAAAGTATATCTTCTAGGTGGGCCTAAAATATCCAATGTTCTATTGAATTATGCGTACGACGTTTTACTTTACAAAACAATAATATTTCACTTCCCTTCGCAATAGGTAGACTCACAACCCGGGTGTCGGCGTCTTGGCACGAGACATTGAAGCTGTAGTCTAAGAACGGTTATTTCTAGAAGAGGAGTAGAAGTTGGGAAGTGGTAGCCATCTATTCAAACAACACGTGAGATACATCAGCTACGTAAACTCGCCTAAAACAAATTCGCGACGGTATTAGCCATTTAATGATACAAATACTATTTATAACAACGTGCTCGTCGCCATAAGGACGACGCCACAACCTTTATCTATCTCCATCAAGCAAATAAAAGATCTTCAAGGGTAAGTTACTTTACTATTCACATCTTTACTTTACGTTACATTCATTTTATACGTTTGGCATCAAAGGGCTAATTTAATAATACGAAAAGATAAATTTTACTTACGGACAAAGCGCGCGAGGTCTGATCGGTTACGTAGTTGGGCTGCTACAAAGGGTTAGAAGAAAAAAATTCATACGCGTGCCAATTAGGTAGTTACTCCGCCCAATAATTTAGTTCCGGAACATTGGATGTAAAATAATATTATATTATACTGGCTGATTAGGTTGCGAAATTTACATTGTATGAAATTTAATTAACTAATTTACGGTACAGAATATCCCCCCTGTTTTGATTTCGCAACCTAGTTAGTCGCTTTACTTTAAACATATTCTAAATAACAAACTTAATTCAACCTTTTATTCATTACATAAATTCAAATTCAACCATAACAATACGATAGCGCGGGGTTTCAAAAGTTTCCTATGAAATCCGCTAGATCGCATGCCAATGCAGTTCTATGACTGCTCGCTTAGGGACCAAAAATAGAAAATCAATTTAGGCAAACTATTTTCATGCAGTGCACGTTGCAGCGTTTTAGAATTTGCGGGTCGTTGCAAGAATAAGGGCATTTAAGGCGATTAAATCGTAAACAAGTGTAGTGTAGTGTTTTGTTATATAGGCGCCACATTCATACTTCTTTTTTGCATTCATACCAGTGTTTTGTGTATAGTGTTGTGCCATTAAATACCCTGAGACTTGCGGACAAGTTACCAATATGGATCGAATACTTTGGAATGAAACGTCCCCTCACGAGAAGCTAAGTCTCACATCTCGTATTAATACTGCATCACTCTTAATATATATATATATATATATATTTACTAATACATGTATAGTAAATTCATTCAAACGATACTTTTATTGGTTTTACTGTGCGGACATCACGCGGCGGCGAACTGCACCGCGGGCTCTGTGGGTGTTTTACGCTATGCGCAGGACTATTGTCCGGACAGTAGCGTTGTATAGCAACGGAACCTGATGCATATCAAAGTCGATTGAAGTATTCTTGTTACTTTTGGACATCACACAACACATTTGGTAAGTTATACTTAAATTTTATATAGCCCGTCATATGTTAACATAAATGATGCCATGCCAAAAGTGCGGGCCACTGTCCGGACAGTCCCGATGATTTAAGAACGCATAAGAACGTAATATAATCGAATGTCATTATTTTATAGCGCATCAAACCAAAATAACGCCAATTCAACGAAAATCGCAAGTTAGAATTTTGCCGCATATCGGGTACATCATTGGCCGCTCTTGCCGCAGCGAACGTGTTAAGAAGAATAAAATAATAATGTTTCAGTTTTCACACAATCTCCCTACTTCATCCGACTAACTGACAAACTCAGAGGGACCATTTTCTTAATGACCTTTCATTTTCTGCAAATTGTAGTTACAATACACGGTTCACTTTGTAACAGGCATAAGATAGTACTATTAGCTAACTATAAGTGTAACAAGATTTAGTGATCGTTCTAATTTATTATGATAGGGAATTTTATTCAAAATCAGAATTTAAATACGTCTTATTTATAAATTAAAAAAAATTTTAAAGAAATAAATGCTTTAGAATTGTAAATTCTCAGTTCAAAACTTGTATAAGGTAATAGAACTACAAACACGTTGTTTTGAAATTATCAGCTACATGGATTACGGTAAGATTTAACGTTTTTACCACGAGAGCAGAAATGTGAAAATATCTCTTTATCCTTTGTATTCACATCATCGTTATACGCGTAACAACATTTTCCAATCAAAGTTGAATGAATGCGCTCTCGTTATTGTGAGGGCTGAAGGGATTACATGAGTGGCTTTGCATGGTTGATCAGACTCTGTAGTGGTTGGCTCTTACCCGCCTTCTCGATATAAAACTTCTGAAAACATTTACGTATAATCATCCTCTATCATTGGCTACTTGTTTTTCAATCCTTGAACTTCGTAAAGCATGTTGGCATAGCCATAAGGAATGTTTTTAAAGAAATCTTAATTTTTTTTTATTTGCATAACATAATGAATACGAAATAGGAATAACTACTTAATAAAGTTTAAATTAAGAAAGGTTCGTTTCAACTAATTTTAAGCACCATTAATTTTTATTCGGATTTCGTATTATATTAAAAAAAACATCATTACGAAATAAATTATGAACGTTCTAATGTGCAATGTTCAACTTGAAAAATATCGCTTAAGGTAGCTATTTTACGGCATTTGTTTGAATAGGACGAGAAGTAACGGTTGATGTTCAAAAATTATCCTGGCCTATTATATTAAGAGTAATATTTGAGAACATAAGATTTTTATGAAGTTTAATGTGGATAGTTTCTATAATTTTTATGTGTTAACAAGGTAATCTGTTAAATTATGTAATAAATTAAATTATTTTAAAATTTTATTTAAATATTTTAGAATCGTGAAGTGCAATGTTCTGCGATACATAATTCAGATGATCTCTTACACGGATCAGAGAACAGAGCTTACCGCTATCATGGCTTGTAAATGCATAATTAATTCTCAGTAACTTGAGCGATGATTATAGTAACATAAGCTTTTCCTTCGGCGATTATTCCCATCGAGGGAAATTAATAGCAGTCTTTGTTTTTGAAGACCATTGATTATTATACATGTATTTATATAAAGAAAAACATAAATAATCCTTTGTAATAAAATTATACCAATAAAAGGTTTTGGCTGAGACCAAATTTCAATTGTTCTCCTTAGCACTCTTTCAGTAGAACTAATATAATACTATCAAAATAGCTTGGTAAACTCTGCGTTTTGAATTCATATTGAGCTAAACAGGTGGGTACTTAAACTAAGAGTGGTGTCACCCCTTAAATTCTGTGAATGACATCCATGCTCCATGCATATGCAAATATTATAAATGTACGTGCATTAGAAACAGGTTCTAAAACATCTGAAGTAAACTAATTGACTGAGCATTATCGAAACCTCTCACCCGAGGGGCTGAAAAGAATTTCATTTTTATCTCTCTGTCCGCACGAAAATGGAGAGAAAATGAATCATAGCCCCTACAATTTTGCATGAAGATTCTTTTTTACATTAGTTTGGTGATAATGTATGTCACTTTATGAACATTAGTGAATATTTTGAGTAACCATGAAGGCAAATAAGAAATCTCAGAATAAATAAACTTGCAACCAACCTGATTATAACTATATGTCATTATAACACGTAACATAAAAAAAACATGTTACACTTTTAACAATAAAATGAGCTACAGAATTGAAATTTTCCATACATCCTCAGAAAAGCTTGTTATATGACACGTGGTGTGGGGGTCCTGCTCTCTTGTTTAAAGGTAAACTTGTAAAAGGAAAATTTTGCTTGAAAATATGTAGTGTCTTGACCATATGGGTTTTTAAAATAAAATTGATCACTATCGAAACATTCCAGGAACGTATAAATATAAAAATTTGTTAAAATTATAAAAAAATAATAATTAACTAAAATTTAGAACTCTATTTCGCCGTATATTTTTAAAATATGCTAAAGAGCTTGAGACCGACAATTTATTGACGTAGATTACGTAGGTTAGATTTCTATGTGAATTTAAATGTGTACCACGAGGTTACTATCTTGGCCCACACTTTCACTTAATTTCAGACAGCATTCAATTCAGACTGGCTGAAGATGGTTACAGAGATCAGTTAAAAAGGTACCCTTAATGGTTTCTTGCCGATAATGAGGAACTATATATGAATTGTAAAAGAATTACGGATTTCGCAAGCCTTTCTAGCATGTTCATCTATTAATGAGCTCATCACTACAGAGTTTTTACGATTAAGAATAAACAATAAATTTTTTGTTGGGAAAATATTTTATTATTATTTATATCTCTGTAAGAACTTCTCTTTTGATTACTACTAAAAACTTAGAAAAATGATTTTTCAACACACCACGAGAACTAACAGGCATTAAGGTAAGAAATCTAGGCAATTATGTTGTCAGGTCTATGTCAAAACAGGTATGTAGGATTTCAAATCTCAATTCGTTTGAGACATAATTCGGACAGTTGAGGTATACTAACGCTCAGCCGAATCCCAAAGAGAGATATATATCTCAATTAAAATCTTGCTTACATAAAAAGAAAATTCCATGCAAAATGTACATCTGTAACCTAATTCGTTTTCGACATATCCTGCTGGAGAGGGAAAGATAAACAGACTGGAAGAAAACAGAGGGTGGAGAAATTCACCTAGTTAAGGCAAGTGATGTAAGTGGTGTACAAAATAAGCAAAATTCCAAGTCTATAGTGCAAACCGTTCTAGACATATTCTGAGGACGTTTACGCTTCACTAACTTTCAACCAACCCAAATAACATGCACTATCATAGCACTTAATGTTGCGTGTATACTATCGAAGCTATTAGCAACATTTTAAATCTTACTTCTTCTTAATTCAATTTTGAGATATCCTTCGGACAGACAAGCAGAAGGAAATTTTCTGGCATTAATTCTGAGTTATCAATAGAAGCTTAACTAACGCACAGTGGCGAAGGGGTTTCAATGTATCAATATATACCAAATACTTTACTGTAACATTTATTTACATTTAACAGCTAGTGTTCGTTCAATGAAAGATTTCATGGACTGATGTGGGAATAGCAGAATCTAGAAATATACAGTGTTGACCAAATAAACAAAGTAGTTTATATATTCTTAGAAAATATCTTCGCTTTATCGCTTAGAAAATACGCCCCATTTAGAGTTAATGTAGGGTGAAAGTCTCTCAGCAAGATAAAACATTTCGGTTTAGAATAATTTTTCAACTAAGAATTCTTGTTTGAAAAAAACCCATCCTTATTAATTCCTATAATTTGACCTATAATAAGATAATGTATTATTTTTAACAGAGCATGAAGTATAATTGTATATTAATTTATATTTTGCAAGTGATTAATTGTAATAATCATATAGATCTTAACTTCCATTAATGTGTCAATCTTACATCAAACTTTAATTAGTCAGCTCAAAATGAACAGGAAATATGCAATAAAAATATATTGCTTAATTTATTGTTTGTATGCATGATTTTAGGAAAAAATAATATCTTCGTGATAGACTAAGATATAATTTAAACTATGCACACTTTTTAGTATAGTTTAGCCCTGTTTAGAAAAATTAACCAAATTTCTCTTTAGATTTAGTTATATTTATTTATGTATTAAATATAAATTGTAGATTCTATTCATTAAAAATATAGTTAGTAAGCTTTCTAACATTTACTATACATTTTAAACTTTATGTGCTATCACTAACAGTCTAACGTAAAAATTCATAGTAATGGTATTTACACTTACTGTAAAACAACATAGTCGCCTGGAGCTGAAATTTTTAAACAAAAGACGGCGGCTAAACTTCGTCCGTTATAACATCTAATGGCCTTTCATGTGTAAAATGTTAGTTTCTGGCATCTTTGGTTACTTCCTTTCACAACTTTGAACACAAATGTGTGACGAAATTGGACGTTATAACAAGAGGACATTTATTTAGTCTCATTTACGTCACATCAGAGTAGTGTCAGGATATTCTTTCCTCAGGTGCGGTACACCTAGAATATATATATATATATATATATATATATATATATATATGTATATATATATATATATATACAATGGCTCTGTGGAGTAATGGTAGCACATCCACCCGGCAAGTAAGAGATACGGGTTCGAGTCCCGGTGGAGCAGGTACTTTTTGTGATTCAATGTTTATTGAAATTATATATATAATATATATATATATATATAATATATATATATATATATATATATATATATATATATATGTATATATATATATACATATATATATATATATATATATATATATATATATATATATATATATATATATGTATATATATATATACAATGGCTCTGTGGAGTAATGGTAGCACATCCACCCGGCAAGTAAGAGATACGGGTTCGAGTCCCGGTGGAGCAGGTACTTTTTGTGATTCAATGTTTATTGAAATTATATATATATATAAAATTCATAATACTAAACAACATATTTTAACTATAATATTTTATTGTAATTACAAATTTCCAAGGCCTTGATGTTTGTCCAACATGTTTTGCACTTCCTCTTCTAAGATTTTGCAACTCTCAAAAGGATGGTAAAAGTGTCTGAGGTCTGACAATACTGGTTTTTGGAATAAGGAGTAGTAGACAATTTCAATAGAACGTACCACCCGAAGAGCCTCTGATCCTTTTATATCGAGTGGTCAAGGATGACTTTTAATCTTTTGCTGGAGGTCGTGAATTTTCTGACTGGGAGCTTTATTTTCTACAAGGAATTGTAAAGGTCACGGATTCGATGGTTTGAGCGAATAAATGGTTTGAAATAAATAAATAAATATATATATATATATATATATATATATATATATATATATATATATATATATATATATAATTTTAACAATAACTTTCAATGCGATAAAACTAAAAACAAAACGAATAAAGATGGTAAAATATAAAGATGAAAACTCGTACTGCGGTCATAAAGTAAATCAAAATATGTAAGGTACTGGAATTCGATCCGCCGATCTTTAGGTTACCCCTCTACGACGCCATCGATTCAACCACTGTTCATAAGAGTCTGATGAGTACCTATAGATTAAAAGTGGTGCGCTCCGAAGTTTGATAAAATCATCACGATTCTATTGCTGTGAACAGGCCTAACCTATTAGCATAGTGATAAGATTTATAGCCTGCAAACACTTACTAGATAAAGACAGATTATGTCCGATTCACATCTGATACGTTACTTTATATTTACTTATTTGAAACCGGTCACTATAAGTAAAGACGAGTCGAAATTATATTATACTGCGGAACGTTTGCATAACTATGACCACCGTCCCCCGCCATCAGACGACCTCTCGACCATATCACAATTTTAGGCTTATTTAGAATAGTGAAACTACAACAAGCGCCACAGCAGCTCTGTCACATTTTGCATATTTTGTTGAAACGAGTAGCTAATAATATCATATAAAAATGTGTGAAAAAATTACAAAACATTTTGTAAAAATTTTGTTTAAATTAAAAGTTTACTTTAAGATTGCAGTAAATCTCATACGTACGCCATGTTAAATTCCTCATAACAGCACCTCAACAGTTTATGGTTAGTTACTCGTATGCACATATTAATATTTAAGATTAATAATACAACGAGTGTAAATCCACTAATAAAACAGTGAACTTTGGGATAAACTGCTATTTATGCAAACATCTGCAGCCAGCAGTGAGTGCACCAACCTCTATTATCCCTCTTTATTGACCCTTATATCAAAGCCAGATTAGCGCATGGATTAAACAACATTTCCTATTACCATAAATTTGTAATATGAGTTGTTTCATAAGCTTATAATCAGTTTATGGGTGCATTTGAACATATTTCGAAACACTGTATTAATGTGCAGTATAATATTATGTTTCTATAATTATTTAATTAGTAAAAAAAAGAATTCATTAATATAAAAAAATTTCCGGTAAAATAAAGTGTAACAAGCTGCTACATATATTGCGTTTTTCCTTTATTTTACGTTATTGGCTGAGCATTAGCAAAGCCTATCACTTGAGGGACTGGACAAATTTTATTTATGTCTGTCTATCTATGTATAGGATTATCTGAATCTGGCTGAGCGTTAGTGAACAACCATGAGTACATTGGTCCTATGAGTAACCATGATAGAAAGGAGAAAATCGTAGAATATAACTGATTATAAAAAAGTGTGTTCCTAATTTTGCTCATGAAGAAGGGATATTCGAAACTATAATAACTGTGCACAAAAATTAGAACATCTAGTAAGGTTATACGTGTAGCCTAACTTCCCACAAGAGAAGTTAAAACGATTTCATCCTCAGACAGACATTTTGCATATAACTAATTTATAGAGAGACATGAATGAGTTCTTTGATGGTGTATGTCCATGACAGATTTCAGCTCACTTAAGCTTTTCACTCAGTAGGCTGACACAGTTTCTTTTTATCAGACAGAGAGATGTAACATTTCTTTTCTCTAAGGTAGTCTGTCTGTTTTTGGGTTCTAAGGATATTTAGAGAATGGAATGAAGAAAAGTCAAGGAGACATAGTTAGTTCGTAATACTTGTTTTATAAACCAATAATATAAATTTTAAAAGTATTTAGTCTATAAGTTGTTTTGAAAAGAATGTCTGCTTTTAAAGTCCTGGTGACGTCCAGAGGGAGTTACTGGCAATAAACGACCAGCTGAGTTTTTCGGTCAATAAGAGCTGACAGAGCAATGCAGCATTTATTGAGCTCAGCTTGTAAAAAATGCGAAAATTTACAGAAATATAGTTCATAATATTATATTAACAATGTATTTGAGCTCATGATAACCAAACTATGTTTGAATACACTTACTCAGACTCATTGAAGTATATTATAACAGTTCAATAGTATAAAATTTTACTCTCATTAACTTTTTGAACTAAGTTGTCGCAAGATTTTTGCAAATAATTGAGTTAAGTGTGCAAATAATAAATTACTTTGTGTGAATTCAAAATAACTAAGCGTGTTTTAAAGCTGTAAATTTCTACTTTTTATCGAACAATCTTTAACAGATGCAGTACTTAAAACCACATAAGTTTACGCGTAAAAATTATATTGTTTAATCTGTCACTTGATGAATAATATCAATAGGTATTATGACTTTGTGTACCTCTATATAACAACCTTATGTATCCTGAACTGGAGTGTCACTCAAAAAACAAGCAAAAATGTCCTTTTAGAACTAAGAGCGGTGACAGGGTTCTTAATTGCAAATTCCTACTCTAAGACGAAGTGGGAACTGGAAATCGTAGATGTTAATCATGAAAACCGGCTTAAAAAACCTTATTGAAGTGCCGATTGATGAAAGAGAGCCTACGTATACACTTCACAACAGTGTCACCCTACCGAACCTCATATCATGAAGTGAAATACTCAATGACAGAGTTCACAGTAGGAACCTTTAAAGTTAAAAAATAGAAAAATAAACAAACTGATCTTTGAACTGAAGGGCTCACCTCTTAGCATCAGCAAGTAACATTGTAATAGAATATTATAGTGGTAAATGTGTAATATTCCCTTGCCAATTAAAATTGTATGCTATCAGTTACATTTAATAAAATTGCAGATATAAATTCTAATACAGTTGTTAACAGGCTTTTTATAATAACGATAGCTAGAAAGTATTTGTATTCTACGAAAATAATCTACATTCCCAACTGTGGAATAACATTTTCCTTTTAAAAATAAATCCTTTAGAATGTTCAATCGATTTTTGCAGCTTGTGTTAGGAGTGAAAGATATAAACATATTAAGTGGATTATTAATGACTAGAGTTGCCGTAAGAATCTCGTTTTCAACACGAAAAGCAGATATACGACAACTCTCATTTTATCCTTTGTATCCCCGACGTCGTTATACAAATAGCAGCGCGTTTCCGAATCAAAGTTGAATGAATGTGCTCTCGTCATATTGAGAGCTGAAGAGATTACATGAGTGCCTTTGCATGGCTGATCAGTCTCTGTAGTGGTTGGGCTCTTGGCAGACCTGAGTGCTTTTACTCTTCACTAGATGATTCTCCATCTACAAGTTGTGTGAAAACACTGTCAAATACTCTACATTGTACCCGTAATTTCTTCAAATATAACACAATTATATTGATTTTAAATAATACAATTATTATCCTTGGGCATTTCAAAGAATTTTATATAAATATTATGGTTTCCAGGTTCTTTCAATTACGTTTAGATTAACGTAATGTCAGATTATTTTAACACCCAATGAAGTATATAAACGATTTTGAAACATAGAGTTAGAATTTTCTCTAAACATAATGACAGCAAATTTCCAACATCCTGTTGTCGTTTCAACAATAACAAATATGTTTAGTGAAATGTCCTTTACTCTGCATAAAATAATAATAATGAAATAGGAATAAGTCGTGTTGTTACATCGTACAATTTCAATTTACAGAGCGTTGCTTGAGCAAATATGTACAAGTTAAGGGTTATTCATTAATTTTTATTTGCATACATGTTACATTAAAAATTGACATCAGGTAAAAAAAATGGTTAAACAGTTTGAATTGTCATGTAGAGCCTTAATATTCCGCTTATCGGTAATTAAGTACTTGTTGGAGCAGGGCGTGAAATATCGGAGCATTAATATGTGCGAACATTTTTCATGACCTTTTATATATATCAATTAAAATTGACTTAAATATAGGAAACACCTGGTTTTGATGAAATGTATTATGGATAGTTTGTTTTATTTTTGTGTGCACACATAACTGATTAATTAAATATTACAAATGTATTTCATTATTTTAACTTCCTATTTAAACGTTTACACAGTCGAATAGCACAATTCTCTAAGGTGGATAATACCAATGATCTCCTTTATATCCACTGATAGAGAGCAGGGCTTACTGCGGCACGGCTTGTGAATGCATAATCAATGCTTAGTAACTGGGGCGGTGATTGTAGCAGCATAAGCATTTCCTTCTGGAGATTATTTCTACCGAGAGAAAATAATAGCAATTTTTAGAAGATCGCTGAATATTTTTAGTTTTTTCGATATGCCAAAATCGAAATAAATC
This sequence comes from Homalodisca vitripennis, assembly GCF_021130785.1. Lineage (NCBI taxonomy): Eukaryota > Metazoa > Arthropoda > Insecta > Hemiptera > Cicadellidae > Homalodisca > Homalodisca vitripennis. Next base: position 2,801 of record NW_025781089.1, on the reverse strand, counting down.
TTATATTTTGAATTATATCACTCTCATTCTTTGGTGGAGGAAAATTCAACCCAACTCATTGGAATCGTGGTGTTGGTAAAATAATATCCAATTCGTCTACTTGTAATGTTTTTAAACGTGCTTTTGAACAATTTAGAAAATATTCACCTTAAACAGGTTCTGAGATATTTTAAGCAAAGTAATGTAAGGGTAAACTTGGAAAGAAAACTTCACTAGAAATAATCTATTTTTTTGGACTCGTATTTTTTAAGAATAAAATTGAGATTGACCGTTATTAAAAATTTTATCCCATTCATAGATATAAAAATACAATTTAATTGAATGAATTTTTTCTTTTTCTACTAATTGTAAACATTAAAGAAATAGTTTAAAATGGTGAGGTGTTTTTCAAAAATCATTGTAAATTATGACAAAATTACTGAAAAAGTACATACAATTTTTTTTCAATTTGAAATATATTTCAATGACGTTGCCAAACTTACTAGCTGTAAAGATTCAGTGCTCAATATTTAATCTGTAATTAATCCCAATTGAAGTTAGCGATGACGAATTTAAGAAACATTAATCTTAGTTCAATTTAGGTTAGAATTTTTGCTACGTGATTTGTAGCTATATGTTCTTTGTGTTTGGTATATAACAATTCCGTGAGATAGACGTAGAGAAAACTTTATTTGGTCGCAGTTTATGGTTTCAATGATAAAATATTTATGTAGAAAATATTTGTGTGTTTAACTTCGGGTGTGTGGCCAATGTTTATCTCATTCTCGATCCATAGAGCCAGCCGTTCGGTGGAAGGTGGCAACCAGGGCGCTACCCGGTGTTGTAGTCGGAAGCAGGAAGGGTGGTATGGTGGTAACAACAAAACCACAGTTTACGCTTACTTTCACTGGTTGTAATACGGGTGTGAAAACGTTATTCTACAAAATAGACACAGATTCTTCAGGCCAGATAACTGGTGTGAACTTTAGCTTTATACATATTTGTTCGGCTAGGATTGTGCTAGGAACCCCAGAAACCATTTAGGGCCACCTCGATTGCCACCACTTATAGGGTCGTTTGTTCAAGTAATGGGTCAGATAAAAAACTGGCTGCTTAGTTCTCATGTACGGAAAAGGTCAAGGATGGTGAGTTAGCTTAGGGAACTGTGGTGGTGCAAGATCTCTACAATTTATAGATACCATACGATATTTGTACTGGATGTTTGACAGTATACTTTTCAGTATGGATGGCTTGATAATATGCTTAGGGCTTAGAAGTGGAAGTGATAAAATCTTGAAAACTATTTAATTATCGCCAAAAGAAATAACATTTTTAAATTATATCCATTCAAAAATGACATGTTTATCTTACAAATTATTATATAAAACATATATTTAATATAAACAATACGTTATTCCTCTTCTAGTCATGTTTTTACGACATAACTGTAAAAGTTTCAAGTCTTCACCTTAAACTATTTCCATAGGACCTGATGATAAGATGTTACAAAATGATGCTTCATATACCAAGAAAACTTTGGTATAAGAAACTTTTTTCCTTCACAATACAAATTACAATTTCATACTTATATTAATATGTTTTACATGTATACTTGTTTATATATAAGTCTCAATTTGCAGCCTTGTGTGGCTGCATACACACAGATGATTATGTACGAGGGTCATTCAGTTAGTAATGAGACAAATTTTCAACTGATCGAAAACGGTTTTAAATATTGATCTATAATCAAATTTTTACATCTTTTAATGACATATGATCAGCTTTTCAAATCATATTTTGTAAATATGGTCTCAATTTTACTTAGTTTACAAAGTTGAGTCTGCTCGAGAATTGCACCGTGGAAGAAGCAATGTGCCGTGATTAGGCTTTTAGTCTCAGAAGGTGAGAAATGTTTTGAAATCATCTAAAGAAGGTTAAAAGTATAACGGATGTACCGGTCCAAGTCGGGACTTCCTCTCTCGAATATCGGATTGACGCGTTAATTCCGGACCATATCACTAATTTAAATCACTATGATAAAATCACTATTGGAAAGGAAAAATCGGCCGTCGCACACCACTTGTACCAATACTGGACACACTACATCACAGAAAAGACCTAAAACTATTCAAACAAGTTAACACTCCAAGATAATTTAAATGCATAAGAGTCATGTTACTTTAATCAAACAAACACAGAATAATTTATTAAATCAAGAAGATGGACCAATACAAAATTCAATATTACTAAAACGAAGATTACAAAAATAACATTCAAAATGTATATAGTATAAATGCCAGTAATAATTTAATTGTATTTACACACTACGTCACACAGGAAAAATTAATATTAAATCACATATGTATTAAATATTATTAAAGATCAAATTTTAATTTTTTTATTTACTTTTGTGATGTGTCTGAAGAAGATAGCCTTGCTATCGAAAGGCCTCACAATACTAAAAGTATTAAATATTGGTTTTATTTTTTTAATGTAAGTAAGTTAGTTCAGTATTGTTTTATTTAGCACATTAAATGTTTTTAAACAAGACCCAAGCCATTATAGTGGGGTTATAAATACTCGTAGTAGCAGTTATGAAGTTTTTGGAATGTTTGAAACAATCACCTGAATGAAAGGAAACGATTGGATTTGATAAAGATATGAATAATTTTCCGTAAATAAAAACTTCCTGTGTCTACTAACACCGCTCAATAAATGAAAGAGTTATAACGGAACTCACTAGATCACATAGCCTTATGGCATTTTGAGTCCCTGACACTCATGAATTCGCGGTAGTGGTAGTGGTACCATGTCCATGAAAC
>NW_025781088.1:0-40347 GCF_021130785.1 Homalodisca vitripennis | reverse complement strand
CAAATCAGTACATCACTTTGTTTAAATATAGATTAGAAATAACTACCAAAAATATTAAATTCATGTAAACACCTTTAATTTTGTTTACATTAAAATCTTCATACATATCAATATATATTAACTAATAACAACTAAAGTATTATATCTTTTTTAAAGGTCGTAATTATATTTTATTCTATCTACGTAATTTTAAACCTAAATTATATATTTATTTAAAATAGCAATGGGTTAGTAATCCATTAAATTAAATAAACAAGGTTTAAAGAAAATAATAGGTTTAAACCAGTATGGAATAAATTTAACCGCATTAATGTGAGCACTTAACACTTAATGGTAAGAGCAAACAAATTTGGTTGAGACCGAAATGTTTTTAATATGATAGGCTCGACGCCTAACTGCGTAGAACACACTCTTGGACCTTCTGATGTATGGGATATTTTTTGAATTGATTGTTTTTTGTTGCTAGTAACATACATTATTAATGTGAGGAGTAGCGACCCTTTATACCCAATAAATTAGTTAGCTAATTGTTTCACAGGAAATAATTAACCGTCCATACTAATAATAAATTGTGTTTTCAACTGTAGGTACTATCGAAATTAACGAAGTGTAACTTTAATTAATATATTTAATAAAATATGTTAGGAACAATGTTATAGCATTATCTGAAAACTTAGGAGTTTATTCTAAATAAGATTAATTGTTTAAACAAACATCATTGTACATTAAGGACAATGTTACTACTTGGGCTTACTCGAATTCAGATTCTTGAAAAGAAATTGAAGTACACTAATTTCATTGTTAAAAAACTCATTCATCTTCAAACATCAAATATTATTTCACTAGTATACCTTTGAAAACACGTAAATTGGTTTGAAAAAGACAGGAATTTCATTAAGGGCATTAAATTGGTATACTTTTTTTTATGAATGTAAGTTTTCCCAGGGCACATAGAAATCTAGAATGAGACTATGTTGGTACTGTTTACAGCTAATTTTTGTAGTAGTGGTTTATATTGTCCTACCACATTAATAAACTAAATGGATGTGCATAATTTAGATTGATTTAGAGTATTACTTGCGAAACTGAAATTGGGGTTTATCTGTACTATATGATCGCTACATCAAAACGCTCCTTGAAAAGGTTTAATCTTTGTATTGATCGTTCAGATGGTCACTTTTGGATTTTAATAACCTACCAATACTGCAAAGACAAAAACAGGATCTCAAAGTAGTCCTCCCAATATTTGTTAAAAATATATTTTAAGCATTAAAATAAGGAACTGTTTCATATATGTGATAGAGAAAATATGTACTTAGCAAAAATTTAATGGTGAAAAACCACTATACTGTGCTAACATCAACAGAAAAAATATTTGTTTATAAATGTATACTAATATCTGGCCTACTGTGTTAAATAGCTGAGCCACTTTGCGTTTTGCATTTAATTATGCATTTAGATTAGTCAGTTGCGTCAAAAGTTCACTGAAGGGACAAACATAGTTAACCTTCATCTGGCAGTTACTGGCAAGAGTTAGCTTTGAATCTCTCCGGCGGCGGCCACTCGAAGTGGTCCTAAAGCTGTTACAAAAACTCTTTGATCTCCTATCGCCATGTCTCCTGCGAATTATACAAACACAATAATCTCCCATACGTTTTGGCAAAGAGCTAGACGGTCTTTGACATATCAAATGTAGCTAAACAATACTTATTAGTAATGCATTTGGTTCACTTCATAAAGCAAACTATTCCGTTGGGTACTGTCTGAGTTATAATGTTATGTTGGGCACAAACGTTTTTATAAATAGTACAATTATAGATTACCCAACATAGTATGTTATAATGTATCAATCCAAAACCTTAGCCTATTTTCTTGCTTTAAAATTGTTATAATATATACATGTTCAAAAGCAATAAATTATTATTTATTGTATTAATACAAGCAGTGAAATAGTAAGGCATACACACATGTACGCGCGGCCCCTCTCTCACGCATTCCCCACGAACTCACAGACAGACGCAATTCATTTTTTGTTGTTGTTACAATAGTAATAATATAATTATCTAATATAGTATGTTATATAATTAGGAGAGTAGCTGTATAGTGGTGGCTGTGGTGAGAGCTAATACCAATTTGTGCCAATTTAGGTGGCAACCGTCCAGTGTATCACAACAAAGAACAATACGGTCGACTTCCTGTATAATTGGAGCTGGACTGGTAACAGAGACTACCAACTCGTACAGTTTCAATATTGAACACATGATGCAATTGTGTGCGAGGCGTTATTTACAGTCTTCCGTTTCCGTGTACGAAAACAGATGTACCTTTTAAACTTTACTTGACATGATATTACAAGGTATTGTATTATCTTAATCTTATTATCTTTGTAGTTAAAATATCTAGATCTAGGAAGCCAAGATTTGATACGGAACAATATGGAAATACCTTTTTATGATCAGAAAAATACGGTACACAGCTAATATGTATTATTTGTATACTTATCAAGCCTTTAATGAAAATAGCAACTGGTATATTAAGTAATTATAATCCTTTTGCTAAGATATTCGTGTAGCTGTAACTGACGCATATTTTTCTGTAAATCCAGAAAGTTCAATACCAACATTTCATTGACAGAATTCGTTCAACCGTAATATTAAACAAAAAATGGGGATATTTCATGTGGGAGGAAAACTCATTTTTTTGGCTATTTTTGTCCTGAGTGTCGGTGAACCCTTTTACTTTAGTGACTGAGAAATATTTAATTCCTCCTGTCTCAAGATATCTAAAATACTGACCTATATATTTCATTGCATACAATTTATTCTTTCTCGGTTCTTTATTTCTGTACAGTATAGATAGTACATAGTTTGGTGATGATGCATGCTATAGGATCTGGCAGAGCGTTAGAGAACTTTTTATATTAGTCATTATAAATGTAAGTTATGACAACGGCTAAAAAACTTTAGAAAAACATTTTAATCCAGTATAATTACAAAGCATGTTTTATATTTCTTGTGCAATTCTCGTTGCAAACTCGCGTCTTTCGGTAACAAAGCGCTAATTTAAAGTGTAAACTGCGAAAGTTTTTAAAACTACCTGTCGTCAGCTTATCCACAAGAAATTTACTCTCAACAGGCACAAATAAGGTGTCTCAGTCCACTGTAGCGTGATAAATGGGAGGCTGTGGTTTTCGGTTGAAGACGTTCAGTATGTTACAAATTGGAGGAAGAGTACTATTTTAGTAGTAATTTTGTGTTAATCTTTTATACATTGATTCTATGAACAGGATCATTTTGGCTCATAAAAAAGTAAATGAATATAAATAAATTTTATTTGAAACTTTGGCATTGTGTAGAAAAGGGAATTTGAATGATCCCAGCTGTTACCGGTACTCACGCACGGGCATCGCTCTCAAACTATTTCCTAAGCAATTGGGCCACCACAGAATATGTTGTGAAGTCATATATCCTGAATTTGAAAAGGGAACTGTTTTTGACTCCGAGATAGGGGGCTACCCAATTTAACTAATTATATTTATGATCAGTTTAATTCCCTAATAGAATATGTTTCCTTTCATCACGGATCCCTACTGGTATATTAGGATACAGAAATCCCCTCCAATATCTGCTTCCTGAAACATTCTTCCTTGGTACTTTTTGAAGAATTTATAACACATTTTTATACATATTCAGTATCGTAACCATAGCAATGCAAAGTGAACCTGATGTCTCTTAATGATGGCCTGCTATAACAAAATTGCACTTTCTTTATCGTGCATTATTTGTGACTCCATTTAAGCGTTTTTATGCTCACTATATAACTTCTTTTCTGGTATTTTATTCACGAAGTGGTTGGTTCATTTAGGCTGTACTGTCCGATTTCTCCGTTTTTATTCCTCCACCTTTTCAAACTATATTGTCCCAAATCGGAATAATAATCGGAATTGAATTCGAGAAACTTGCATGCAAATATTCTCAATTTTAATAATAATTATAATTTTATATTTTAAAAATTTGTCATTTAGCATTCTGCCATATATAGGTTAAGTTACATAATAAATAGTATTTCATTGCTATTTGCATCAAACTACAAAAGCTTTTACTTATTAATGTACGAGTAAAATTTTGTGGTACTCAGTGGCACATTGCGTTGTGTGATTTAATGAGCTATAAAAAAATTGCTTACCTAAAATTTTTGCTTACCTCTTTTATATGTAAATATATAAGTATTTAAAGATCTTACTTACTAGTAAAAATAATTTTATATTTTATTCTTGTATTTAGAGAATTTAAATTCCTAATTTCATTTAAATTCGTGCAATTAGTGTTGTGTGATTGTGTTTAGTATTAACCTGTGGATACGAAAATCCACACATTTTACGAACATTAAAATTTCTTATTATAGTATTATTGTTGGAATTTATAAAGCATTAAGATGTGCGTATAATTTAATTTTCAGTAAAACGCTTTAGATACTCATTTATAAATAAAAATGTGTTTCACTCTTTACATAAACAAGGTGGGCACAAAATTTCATAAGCAATTGTATACTTGAGCTCCATTTTATACGAAAAGACACCAAATATCTAAAGATGAAAAAGGTATATGCCCAAGTGTATGTGACATTGTGTCAATAATTACTCGATTTACTATTTGTTAAGACATTCTCTCTCCGGTCATTATCTAATTTGAGATATAAAATTACGAACGAATGTTATAAATTTTACTACTTTTGAAATATATATATATATTTGAATATAAACACCAGTATATATATATATATTATATATATATATATATATATATTTATATATATATATATATACAGTACACACACACACACACACACACACACAACACACACACATATATATATTTACGCCAGGACTCGAACTCGGATCTCTCATCTCCACTACAGAGTCTTTACTCTTGAATATGTAAACATATGGGCATTTAAATGAATTGAAAAACACATGTATTCACATGTTAATATTCTAGCTTTTTACAGGTTACTTCAACACACCAGATAAACTATTTTTTGGCATTTTTTATACTATGGTAGTTTTTTTTACTAATATAAGTTAATCCGGAAACTAAAAAATACAGGAGAAGTTTTCTCGTAACGTATTTTACGATTTAATAACAGGAGGTCGTAAATGTGAATCAGACCTGTATCATAGAATGTTTGAAAATTATTAATATTACTATTTGTAAACACGCCATTGTTGTACAGGACTATAAAAGTGTTCTTTCGTATGTTTTATGGGTACATTTCATGAGAGAGGGAAACTACAGCATAGAATTGACGTATTAAACCTTAGTCTGAACTGGCAGTCTTAAATGCCAATATTCACTGGCTGTTGCGTTATGTGATAACTAACACCTTAAATTTCTAAAAAGGCAAATACATACGCTTGTTAGTGTTGTAGTGCCAGCTAACGATGTAAAGTAATCTTAATGAATATGATGTTTAGTAATAGTTATTGAGGTCATACATTCATATTTCATTAGAGATTGGAAATAGTATAGATAAGTACAATTAAATTACTGTAAAATAAATAAATGAATGTATCTAATTTAAGTGGCCTATAATTAGTTACACCAATGATAATAAATAGGAATATAATTACAATTAAGGGTTCTATTCTGAATCTTAATTAAATTATACTTTATTTAAGTAAAAAAATAACCTATGTATTTAGAAGTACAATTGATTTTAAGGGTTACTTTACAAAATAAGGGGTCAAAAATATGGAAAACGTTTATCGAAGAACACCAACATTGGATGAGAAAAACATATTGTTCAACCGATATGTTTTACCACGATAGGCTCGACGCTGAGCTGCGAGGAGAGGCTCTTGACAAGTATGGACATTGTTGATTGTTTTGTTTAGTGCTGTAATACAGGTTATAATTGACTAGCGGCTTTTCCACAAAATTTTTGAGAAGAATAGCTATCTTTCACAGAAACCAATAACCCGTCATCCAAAACTTTGTTGTAATGCAGGTATCATATGTAACCAAATGTTTTAATTCAAGCTTATAGTATTATATTAAAGTGCAGTGTTTTTTTTTATTAAATGAGAATCTAAATATTTCCCAATTAAAGTATATTTATTATAAATACAGCTTATGTTTAGATAATTCTACTACTTTTACTTGCTCAGATTCTGATTTAAAAAGAATTAACTACTTTAATTTTATTGTTAAACGTGGTTCTTCTAGAAAATATAATATTCTCATACTGTATACCTTTGAAATACACTAATATTTTTCAAAAGGCGGTATTTTAATGAGGCTAACTCAAAGTATCCTTTTTGTCAGATTGATGTCTTTTTGAAGAACATAGCATCTGATAACGTGCTATTGTTGCAGCAAATTTCTGCAAGTGGTTTGGCCTAAACAATAGTAAAATGGATGTGCAGGTTTTAGTATGATTAGGGTTTACCATGCACTGAAATAGGGGTTTCTGTACTATATGATCAGACATCCACCCTATCCCCTTGAATGGGTTAATTGTTTTGGTAATTCAATGTCACCTTTAGATCGTATTAAACCTACCATTACTCTCAGTACACAAACAGGATCTCGATGTAGTTTACATATTATTTATTTTAAAATTTTACGCGTTGGAATTTACTTGTTTTAGGTTAATAAATTTCATTTTTGGACTGTATTAACCTACCATTACTGTCAGTAAACAAACAGGATCCCGACGTAATTCATGTAGAACCTAGTTTGTAATTATGTATTAGGTTTAGTTATTTACAAGAAGAAAGACCAGATTACAGATCTCGAAACGTACTGTTACTTATTTTTTTGTTTCACTGAACAACGGTAAATGTCCGGAAAAACGCACTGAGTTAAAATCAACACAAGAAATATTTGCTTCTAAAGGCGCACTATTGTGTAGTCTACTTCGAAGAGACTAGGCATTAATCAACTAACCCAGTTTGCATTTACATTTTATATGTATTTAGAGCAGTCAGTTGTGTCAAAGGTTCACTGCAGGGACAAACATAGTTAACCTTCATCTGCTCCATCAGTTGTATCTGTAGTTACTGGCAAGAGTTGGCTTTGAAATATTCCCGCCGCCGGTGGCTACTCAAAGTGATCTGAGGCTGTTCCAGAAACTCTTTGATCTGCCATCACCACGTCCCTTGTGTATTACACGAACATAATGATCATCCATACCTTTGGAATATCAACTGATGCTCAACAATACCTATTATTATTGTTATTTATTTAGTTCAAACGAGCTTTATAAAACAAATGAAAATTTTCGTTTATCATAAAATTCCAATAATCGTGAAAATCTCATCTTTGTGTCCAAAATATAAGTCATATTTATTGAATAAGCACGAAATATGTAATTAATTGTATTGTGTAAACATTGTATATTATTTTCAATTTATTTTACAATTTTAGAGAGTGATAACATGCATGAAATAGCCATATAGTATAGGAGCTAGCAACGTTTTCGAGAGAGAATTTCAGGTCAGCTGATTTTTTATATGCTGACTTTCTTGCTCTTTCGGTTGGAGTCCGGGCTATCTGGCTAGCGTTAGTGGTTGCGTTTATTAATGCGCATCTTTCCTGCACAGGTAAAAATCCTGGAGTTTAAAAGAATTTTTTTATGCTTAATTTTAAATTATTTCCCTTTAGATAGATTTACCAGACATTAATTTTGTATTGCCAGACGTTTTTACTGTAGTTAATTATGTGCCATACGCAAAATTTTATTTCTTTTAATAAAAAATTCAAAGTATTTTTTAAATGTCTGTAAATTTTTATATTATGTTATTTAAGGGGGCTGGCCCAGTAAAAAATTTTTTTTTTTTAAATTTTTTTTTATATTTTTTAATTTTTTTTTGTTTATTTACAATTAATTTGATGTAAATATCATGGGCATACGATTTTTTTTGGCTGAGTTACAGGTAAAAGTGTAATCGTACGTCAGACAAGACTTTGTTTTGATTCTATTTTCCAGTCATTCATACCAACAAGCAGTTGCTTCCAAACAGTCTTGTGGGACTTTTAACAAACATAAAAACCACTATCCCCAAAGCCATCATGCTGGAGATAAAACCAATATTTGTAGACCTAACAATGCCAAACCTCCTCCTAAGTTGTCTTATGGGCAAAACACAGAACTCCAACGAAAGTTTTCAACAGTATTTTGTGGTCACTGTGTCCTAAAAAAGGATTTGCAGGAAGGGATATTGTGGAAATAGCTGCTCATGAAGCTTCCCTGATATTTAATGAAGGGAATAATGCAAAGTCAAAAGTGCTAGACCACTTGAAAATCAAACCCGGAAAACACTTCGACAGCTGCATGAAGACTTTTGACGTTCGACAAGTGCGCGACGGAAATAAAAGAACTATGTTGGCAAGTCTGGAAGAAAGGAGAGCAAGGAGAAGGCTTAGAATAGAAAAGGAAAAGTCAAGACAAGGAAAAGGAAGTGTGTTTCTTATGCTGCTGGAGAATTTTAGAGTACCATTTTAGTAAATTTATCAATAAAATATGTTTGTTTGCGATTTCCCGAAACATTGTTTTTTTCCTATTATTTACATCATAACTCCAAAAGTATTAGAGCAATCTTCACCAAATTTTTTCACCAGATCTTCATTTTAGCTGTGTAAATGGCTTGAACTAAAATTAAAATGGTGAGTAAAGTATTTCTTATATTCCAAGCCTATTACCTTCTAAAAACTCAATTTTTTTTGGTAAAACTAATTTAAAATTCAGTAATTTGTTTTATTTGTACATGTTTTGATATATTTTTAGTTCAGGCCAAGAAAACTATTGCCTAGGAACAAGATACATTTTATTTTGTGAAATTATCTCATAAGGTAGATTATTTATCATGTTAAAAACCATTAGATTAAAGATTTTTTTTGCAAAAAAACAAAAATTAAAAAAAATAATACATTTTATATTTACAATTTTTGTTTTTTCTTAAGTGTGTATAAAAAAGTCTATTTTGACTTAACCTGAAAGTTTTCAAACAAATTGGGCAATATTTGACTGAGTACAAAATTGTTTTCCAAAACCATGCAAAAGTGATTGCGATACTGGGCCAGCCCCCTTAAACATAAAATAATCTAAAATTGTTTTGCCAGATATTAATTTCTATTGTTAAGTATTAAATATAAATAAAAAAAGTAATGAAAAGTAATGCGGTATGATGCTTGTGGTTGGAGTGAGACAGTTTGAAGTGCAAGGGAGACAGAAAGCGACGGTAGCGCTTCGGCAAATGGACAAAAATACATCGCGTCAGTCTAAAGTCACATGTTTGTGTTGTGTTTGTGTTATTTGTGATGTTTATTTATTAATTTCGCTACAATGGCCAGTGTTAAATTGAAATGTTCACATTTCATTTATCCTTTATATATTATATTATATTATAAAGGACATAATATAATATTTATGTCCTTTACATTTATATTATGTTCTGTAAAGGACATAAATATAAAATAATTCTTTTCGTAATTGATAAACTGAAGAAGTGCCAGGAAGTTTTTGAATATACGTTTAAAATACAAATTAAAGTACAGTGACATTGAACTGCCTACTGATATAAATGAGACATATGGATACCACAGACAATGTTATAGCAGTTTTACAGCTTTAATGTAAAACTGTGCTTTACTGTGCTTTTGAATTAATGTACCAGTTCCAGCGCTAAATGTTCTCAAATATTAGCAATGTTTATCAATTTATAAAAAAAATAAATACGGAGTGTCAATGTTTATGTACTTTAACTGTACATTTTAATAAAATATTAAGTGATAGATCTAAAAGACAATGTTACTGTATAAAATTTACCATAAATTTAAAGACTCGTGTAAAACCCATCTTAGTTCACTTTTTACGGAAGTAGGATTCCCTGTTATGTTATATATATATAAATAAATAAATAATATATATATATATATATATAATATATATATATATATATATATATATATATATATATATATATATATGTGTGTGTGTGTGTATTGTCTTAATCGAAAAACAAGCCAAAACCATGCATGAAGTAAAACACACTAACACAATCACAATAGCCATAAATATAAACTTTTTGCCGTACTTTATTGATTGTGGAAACAAAATAAACTTAAAATTGGCGTCGGAAAATTAATTCACTGGAACCAGCAGTGGTCATACATGTCCAATGCTTCTAAATTGCGTTAAAAGCAGCGGGTGCATTTTGTTGTTGGCAGTGCAAATACGACAATGTAGTCTAAATTTTCTTTATATTGAAAGACTTTTATGAGGCCCTAAATTAGTTGTCTTTTTCAAAAAGTAAGCTTCTCAGAGCTGTGTCTGTATATATTATTTTCTTGGTTGTGAAAAAGGCAAATCAGCAATGGAACACAAAAAATACCAATATCTAACTAAAATTTGATACAAACATTGTTGTGGTTCATGTGATTAAGACAGGCCTATTCTTATTTCAAAAATCTCTAAAAGCTACGCTACACTGGATTTTGAAGTAGCGAAAATTCAATCTTAGTCTTGAAAGTTGTGCATCAATAATTGAATGAGCCTGGATAATGCATTCAACCGTTTTGTGAAACATTAAAATAATACAACGCGACAATAGGTTTATTTAATTTAAGCACTATTTTAATCATTATATTTATGTTTCTTAACCAAAATTTAACTGACACTCAATTCCTGTTCTTTGTCAGGATGTATATGTTTGTATATTTCCTTCACCATTACAACAAAGCAAATTCAGCTATGGGACTGGAAATATCATAGAACAAAAGAAGATTGCAAGAGACGTAAGTAGACCCTTTTTTGACAAAAGCAGTTTTCTACGATCGAGAAATGTATGGTGTTTCTTGGTCGGGGCAATAAAGTAAACTCAAATTTCACACCATAAAAACATTAGACTGTTTAGTTTTAAACGCTTTTTGGTTTTACCCCGATGTAGGATTGTCCGTTCTACGTGTTTACATTTATTATATTCATCAGGACAACGAGGAGAGTTCTAACACCGGATGTCAACGCTTTTTTACAGGAGTAGATTTCTTAGACACAACGCCCGCCCGCATGTGTGTGTGTGTGTGTGTGTGTGTGTGTGTGTGTGTGTGTGTGTGTTGTTAGATTCTTGTGGACCGCCTCCAGTACGATAAACAAAATTTATATTTCTTTGTAGAGTTCATATTTAATTATACTACATATGTATCAAGATTCGTTGCTTTATTTGCAATATTTTGAAAAAGATTTGCTGGCGTTCCCTTATTTATTGTAGGTCCTGTATGCTTTCCTAAATATAAATGTAAACACATTTATATTCTTAGAGACTAGAGGCAGGGACAACTATCAAACTGGAGACACAGGACGGTAGTACATGAGCGTTTTCCTCCTCAGGTAGGAGCTACAGTTTTTTTTTAACAAACTACCAAATTTAATCAAAAGTGCCGCAATGCCCTAGGCATTTAAAACTTGTCTTAAAACTAAATTAATCTCAGCATCTTTTTTACAGTAAAGAACAGTTTATGGCACATGTTTAGGTGACCAAATAATTGGCTGACTGACGCTGGTGCTAGATTGGGAAATTCGAATGTACAGTTTCCGATGAGCAGTAGGAATGCGAATGGATGGAACACATTGTAAGTATGAATAACCTAGATGTTTTGAATAGATCCAAAATTTTAGCCTTTTTTCATTCTTTGCAATTGTTATAACATGTAAATTTTCAAAAGTAATAAATTACTATTATTATTATTATATTAATACAAGCAGTGAAGTAGTAGGCGTACACACAAGAAGGCGCCCTCCCTCTCTCATACACACACTCACGATCGCACATAAAGCACAATTGAATTTTTGTTATAAATAGTATGGATATAATTATCCAATATACTATGTAATATAACTTGAAGTGTAGATAGATAGTGGTGGCCGTGGTGAGAGGCAATGTCAGTTGTGTCGGTTTAGGTGGCAACAGTCCCAATTCTTCACACAAAAATGCTTTCAAAGAAACAATACAGTCAACTTCCTGTCTAATTGGAGCTCGAGTTCTACCAGACACTAAAACTACATTTGCAATATCAGATACAGGATAAAAATTGTTGCGACCTGTAATTTACATTCTTAATTTTCGTTTAACACTTGTTATTTAATTTTTACAATCAAAACAACTTTTAACTCTGTACTGATCCATTACACGATGTTACAAGAAACTGCGTCTGTACGTGACATATTTACATTGGAAGTAAGAATTTAGCACGTTTTACTTATTTGCTATCAGAACAATACGCTAGTTGGCTAATATTGCATTGTGTGCTCCTTAAAATGCCTTGTATGAAAAGATAAACAAAAAATAAATCCAAAAAGCTAAGATCACAGCTCTTATTTAGCATGTTCTCACTTCACCTAAGAAATACAAATTGTTAGTACATAAATAAAAAGTGGTGTCTAGGAAAACTATTATAACAGTTCAAAGACTATTCAATGATATGAGACAAATAGGTATTAGTATTTATTTATTTATGTAAAGCTACTATGTGTTTTTAAAGATGGAGGAAACAACGACAATACTATGTTACTTTTAGTTACATTTATAATAATTGTTAAAAACGTTATTAAATGTATGTTTTAAAGGTTTAATTTGATAACAAAATAGAACTAAGCCATTTAATTATACAAACATATATATATATATACACACACATGTACGAATACTGACGAAAGCTCTGTAGTAGTTTTGATGACAGCAATGGTAAGAAGGGAAAACCCAGTATTATATTTTATTTAATGAACTTAACTGGACAGAAATTGAATAAAATCTCTGAAAGGAAATTCCTGAAATATTTTATAATCCTATAAGAAATTAAATAAAATCCATAAATAATATAAATATAGATTTAGAAACATATATGTATTCAATTTCTGTACAAAAATTCATTTTGAACCTAAAAAAGGGGCTATAATTTTTTGCTTTCGATAAGGATGTGTAATTTTTATATTGATAGAGATTTGTTTTATTATTTATTAAATATAATCATCTTGTACACCATAAACTTAAACAATATGCAATATGGTAATAATTATTTAGTAATGCACAAACAAACACACACACACACATGTACATATATATATATTATCATGATATGTTCTAATTGATTTGAATGTTACATGTACTGTACAGTATAGTACGTTGTTACTCTCATATTAATATATCGTAAAGAGCTAATGTTACTTTGTTCAGACACAATTAAATCTAACTGCACTAAATTAAGTTACATTCATTCAATACCACATACGAGACAGAAAAAGAAGCTCTAAGTTACGACTCTGAACAATACAAAAAGGTGGCGGATATTGAAAATATACTACAAATTGGTAGTCAAAGCAAGCAGTCCAGCTCCAATTGTACATGAAGTCGACCGTATTTTCCTTTGTGGCTGGACTGTCACACTGGTATGTTGCCACCTAAATTGTCACAGTAGACATTATCTCCAGTTCCAGCTACTATTTTCCTACACCATCTTTTTAGTTTATTAGAAAGCTCCATTATTACAAAGTATCATAAATCAAAATTTTTTCAGTTTGTTACTATCTTAACTACGTGGATACATTTTCCTCACGCAATTAAGAAAATAATGTATAATAACCAATTAGAGGTGTTACAGTTGTCCTATCAAAAACATTTTGTATAATCTGCTCACGCTGACTGATAACGTTAACACTAGTATACACTATACAGGGTTATATTGCAATATAGGGTTAATTATTATATTATTAGATGTTAATACATAAGTACAGGATTATTTTAACACTAAATATATAAAACATTTTCAATGTTCCTTAAGTATCACAAATTGAGGGATTTACTTTTATTAAAAACCTATATTTTAAGGAAATTGTTTAATTCACTTGGACATACTTGCAGATAATATTTAAGAAAACAGCATAAGGAACACATAATTGTAGCTTCATAAATATATTACGTTAAACTAAAAGTGAATTTCAAAGCCCGGAAGTAAAATCGTAGGCTTTTCAGCCCTAGCGGTTAAATACATTTCCTTTATCTGGACAACAAGGCAAACACAAATATATGTCACTGGAAATATATCAAACCGGAAGTATATCACAAGAGCTGGAAATAAGGGCATATTTGGACCTAGGTATATATTTTCTTGATCAGGGCAACAAGTCAAAATCAGCCGTGACATCAGAAATATCATTAATTTAAACCATGAATGCACCGATTGGCGTAAAACTATAAATAAGAGTTAGTCCATCAACCACTGTCCGTCTGTCTATGAACACTGAAATAACCGTATGCCTACTTACGTTTGAAAAATACCATAAGGGGACCATCGTATTATATCTTAAGTACTTTGAATAAAATGGATATGGACTTTCGTTTACAAAATTTTGTGAGTCGCGGATAGCAGCTAATTATTTTATAAAAAAATAACATCTTGTAAAAGTTTTCAGGGTAATATACCGATCTAAATCCAACCTGAAGAAAAGTTCTACTCCAATAATTGTGTAGAGTATGGTTAGTTTTGTTTAACATACAAGTAGTATAATAGAGAAAAACAAATGAATATATCGCCACTTAATGATATGGGCAGCAATATGCAATAGGCTTTCTGCTTTATATTGCAATAAATATTGTGTTTTTGAGATTAAAGTCATACATAATATTACAAGATATAAAACAAACTATCCAGTCTTCTTACACGATTTTAAGGTAAATAAACGGTTTTATTGCTCTATGTTGAAACCCTGACATTAGAAAGTTCCCAAAAAGAAGTTTAGTCCTTTCAATGAAAATATTACTTTCTATTGTTTAACTGGTATAATGCGATAAAATTGAAGTTTTGGTATCTTTGTCTCATTGGATTTATTGCTCTATCCAGCCAGAATCAAAATTCTTGTGACTCGCCGTGGGGCAGATTTATTACGTTTACTGTTGCAGATAGATAAGTCTTTGATCAACCCCTTCTATAAAAAAATTATTTGCAACCCTATCATTATAATTATTCCACAAACATACAAAGGTAACATTATCATACGATATAATTTATATTATTTGTTATTAGACTTGAAACTATAAACATTGTAATTCAGATTTTCTGAAAATCTTTTAGCCTATTTTTAGTCTATTTAGTTCTCTTTTGCTACATGTGTGGAACGTATGTTTGTAATCCAATTGCTGGGATTAGGTTATAGTATATACTTGTATGGTCGATTTGCTAGTAAAATTAAGCAGAAGCCCCCACAAGACCTACATCATAAATATTCAATAACAATATTTTATCAGAGTATAATAGATTATATAATGGATCATGGTAGATGCAACATATAAAAACATATCTGCACACTACGTCAACCACAAAGTTTAGGATTTCGGCGAACGTGAAGATACATATAGCAGCTACATTTTTACATAATACACTTGTAAATTTGTAATAAGGAAAAATAAACTGATATTCGAAAGTAAATTGGTCTAGATATTAGTGACATTCTACTTGAAAAAAATAGGTAAAAACATATTTTAATATTTATTACTTTTACCTGTATTGATCGTCTTAGATGAAAATTTAAAGCTTATGCATTTGGAAAGATACTATCTAGGTAACATATAAAAACAGAAATGTCAATTTCATTAATGTCCAAAGCGCGATTAAATCCATAAAAGTTGGAATTGTATTTAAAATTTACTCATTTAATATGAGTTTAACAAAAATAGTTCGAAATTAACACTTGGAAGGTTGTACAGTTATACTTCTTGTAATTGTAAAGGAAGGTTAATGTAGAATAATCTTTGGATACTTTAGCCACTATTTTATTGTCTCCTCTATCTGATAAAATCGCATGGTGCGACTCAATTAGACCCGCCTGTACTGATAGAGTCGCACAGTGCGATCATTAGTTAGCGTGATTATAACAACTATAACGAGATATGCGATAAGCTGGTTATTTATATAGTACGAAAGAGGAAGAAAGGCCCTTTCCACCTGTATTACTGGAATCGATATTTGGTGATCTTTGGAATATAGTGGGATGTAACAATCAGCTGATTTGCACCGCGCCCGCGCCTTTACTGTTGCGTTCAGCTCTTGCTTTGGTTTGCTGTTATTGTCCTCGGCATATGTTTGTTTTCTGTCTTACCCGTTGTAAATTGTTTGCAATACTAGTTTATGTTTTATTATGAGTGAACTTAGCCGTTCTAGTGAGATTAGGCACTTTTTAGAAGAACAGATTAGTGACGCTTAGATGATTGTTAGTGAGAGGAGGAGAAGAGCAGAGGAGTCAGGATCTGAATCGGACTATGCAAATGTATTTTGGGTTATATAAATATGTATATAAAGAGTTATATGTTTTTCCTCATGGTTTAATTTTGTTATACATTAGATATTTTTAGGATTGTATTTGAACCTAAATAACAACATTTATGAGTGGTTTATTGAGAAAAAAAACATTGAAAGTTTGAAGTGTTGCAACAATAGTCAAAATTGATCTACGTACCATTTTTTATTTTTAAGTTCTTAGTGTTAGTGTTTTTATTTTCATTAAGTTATGTGATGTGTTTTCAACTCAGCATTAAATTTGGAACATTTTGTTTATTTTGGAATTTAGAATACAACAAGTTAGTGTACATATATGTTACCTCAAAGTTGAAATTTTAATTCTTTTTATCATTATGCCCGGGTAATAATTTAAAAAAAATTGGAAAAAGGTAAGTTTTTATGTTTGTTACCATCTTGTATAACATATTCTTACAAATAATTTGATGTACCGTACAACACTTGATAATTTCTCACTGTTTTCTATAATTTTTTAAGCAAACCATGCAAATGTCTTGAAAATGCACCTATCATTTTAAAGTGAAATAGTCATCAGCTGGAGGGTTAATCATGTTTCTTTTATATACAGGCGATTCGCATTGCCTATTGATTGAAAGGGACTAAAAAGATAGAAATACGAGTAACGTACCTATGGTGAGAATAACTTATTCAATTAGAACGTTGAATTAAGCTCCACTTTACTTATTCTTCGTGAACCGTCTAGAAACAGACGATATCAAACATTTGACTGTTTTTTAGGATTTCTTTAGACGAACATAGCTCCAGATTCCAGCAGTGAACTTTGTGGTAGCGCCAGATTCCAGACGCTGTATTAAATAGAAGGTGAACTTGAGCTAAATATAACATTGACATTGATATACACATATTTATTATAATAACGAAACAATGCTTAATGCATGTTCTTTACTTTTCACATAAAAATATTGATGAATTTGACAATGAACTTTTGCGTCTTTATATTAAAACTTGTAAAAAATTCTACAAATTTCTAAAACTAAAACCTGATACAAATTTCCTTATGGCAGTATATATTAAAGTATTTATTTACCGATACAGAGCACAGCAAAAAGCTCATAAAACAGAGTAGAAATATCACAGGCAATGTTGTCTCGTAACATATTTTACGATTTAATAAGATAAGTTGTTGGTTGTAAATATGAATCAGACTTATGTAACAGAATGTTTAAAAATTATTAACAAAGCAGTAATTTTTTAACATGTCATTGTTGTTGTTGAACATAAAAAAGGTTCTTTTGAACGGCTTTATTGGTATATTGTATGGGAAAAGAGAACTACTGCTGTAAAATGGCGTATTAACCTTTAGCCTGGACTGGTTATCTTAATTGACAATACCCTGACTGTTGCGTTTTTTCTCTACTGTTTTTTATTCGGGTTTTTTTGTTCCTAGAGACAGAAATTTATATAGGTCTTAGAATTTTATTATAAGCCAACTATATGTATTCGTCGTTAAAATAATTTTTTTGTAATAGTTTTGTTCGTAGTACAGGCACTTGTAGGTAAATTCATTGAATTATAAATGTACATTGTATAAATAATACAATATATGAAAAGTGTTAAAAGGTTTCTTATAGTATAATATGAAAAAAATTTAAGTTATTTAAATGGGCTGAAATTGTAAAATAAAATAAAATTGTAAACATATAAACATAACAAAGTCCTCTTTTAAATTGAAATACCATAACATAATATATATATATATATATATATATATATATATATATATATATATCTAAATATATGATATTTTATATTAAATATTATTATATAATATACACACACACATATATTTTTATAATACACACACACACACACACATATATATAATATATATATTATATATATATAATATATATATATATATATATATATATATATTTAAGGTATCAAATTAGGAAGCCTGATTAATGCTGAATTGCGATATATGAAATAAGAGAACAATAAAATAGGCGCAGACTGATATACAATACTAGCACTTGAACATTTGATGAGGTATCAAGTAGTTTTGCCGAATTGTTTAATTATGAAAGGCTTGGTGCTGAGCTGCGAGAACGCGCACTTGACACTGATGTATGGACATTGTTGATTGATTGTTTTGTGTTTTAAAATATATTATAAAGGAGTAACGGCTTTTTCACATAACATTTAATCCTTTGTTCACGAAAATAGTCAACACGCAGTATAACTTTGATCTACTGTGTTATCAATTACTAGGTGTAATTGGAATATATGTGTATATATATATATATATATACACATATATTCCAATTACATGTATATATATATATATATATATATATATATAATATATATATATATATATATATATAATATATATATATATATACATATATATGCGCGCGCGTTTGTGTGTGTAAAGTCTGCTATTTCACGTTATGTTGGTATACGCCATAAATATATATATAACAATAGTTATAAAGTCTTAATCATTGCTTTCGCGATCGCCGTAAGTGTTCGTATATATGTGTATATATTTATAATTTTAAGTAGATTAAAAAAATTACATTTGTTATCTTGGATAAAATTTTATTAAATGTTTTCGTTACATCCAAAAAACATTTATCACGGAAAATAAAAAAAACTTTTTGTTCCAAAGTTTGTATTTATATCCGTATATGGTATTCTTATAGTATATGGTACGGTTTTTTTAAACTATAACACTCCCAATAAAGCATAAACAATTTGAAAATACGTTCTAAATTAGATCTCATACGAATAAGAAGTTCACTGTCAGATTACTATCTAATTTATTTCAAATAAGACGCCCATTAAATATATAAATATATCAAAACTACTCTCATGTGTGGATTTGGATAAAAAGCAAAAAAGATGTTTGTGATACGTATTACTTTTCCTGTTTTCTTACAACTATTATTCCTCTTATCTAATAATCTACCTTAGACGGTGCTAGACATGCTTCGCAACAAATTAAATAAGAGCTTCTTGATCACCGTGAGATATTAAAAGATTGAAACAACTTCTAGAGTAATAAAAAATCTATATTTCACATTATTCGGATGTCGCCAGCTTTTTACGGTTATTTTGTTTTCTATATGTTTACCGTTTGAGCATACAAAAATATACCACCTCTCTATTTATAAAGAAAGCTTGGTTAAAATCTTATATTTCTAAAATAAGCCGTATTAATATTTAAATTGTAACAAAATTTGCTACCAATTTATTTTCAGACAGACGGACTATTTTCGGTTTTAAGATATTTACATAAAGCATGCCAACATTAGGAATATTACCTACGGTATTTTGGAATTTAAGAAACATTGTGGTATTTGTGTTCACAATACAAATTTAAATGCCTTTAAAATGCTGTTAAGGCTTTCAGATTTACCTCAACAAATTCTCTAAATATATATTTTCATTTAAATTTATTACAATAGTAAGTATACATTGCTTGTTTAGTAGTGCAATGTAGTAACAATTTAAAGTAATATATAATTACTCTCTATTGCGCCAGTGATGTATAAAAAATATGTTATGCATTGAATTCCATTTAAACTCTATAATAAAATCAACTTTAATGAACAAAGCGGTGAATGTTTTTCACTACAGGCACTCCAATTTGGTGGGCTTCCTTGGCATTTTTAAATGGCATTTTAACAATGGCTAAGGAAATAAAACTAACATGCCTCAACGATCTATAATTTCTTAGATTGCAGTCGAATAAACAAAAGTTTTGGAACGAAAAGGAGTAAACGATAATTTTTAATTGAAAATTTTTTCCTATGTAGTTTAGATTTCTCCATTCTTTTTAGATCTAGGTAAGTGTGTATATATTTTTTCATCGGGACAACAAATTAAGCTAAACTATTGTACGACAAATATTTTAGACAGAAAATAGATGACGACAAGTTAAGATTACAAGATCTGGAAAGTGGAAATTTGTAAACCAAAGTCTGTTCCTTAGAGGTACATAAGTATATAGCTTTTTGATCGTAACAATAAGGATAACTAAACTGTGGCATATACTCGTACGCGTGTACACAAGTCCGTTTGGTTTTCCTAGGTTCATTATCATAAAATGGTAAAGCTTTGTGAACTAAACCCGAACGTTTCTTCCTTCAATGCAAAGGTAGACCATGTATTGGTAACGTTTAATTAAAAGTACACATCACGGTTAGTCTGTGAGCTCATAGATTGTTTACCTTTCCCCATCTACATGTGGATCGACCTGTTCATTAACTTCTTTGTGTTGAATTGTTTTAAAGTTTAAAAATAGATTTAAGGGTATATTTGTACTAAATTGTAATCCGTTTAAAGAGTAATATGTAGTGCTGTATTTAAAGACATGCCCATTGTATAAAAGTAGTATTTACTCTACACTTAAATTTTATGTTTTTTTTTTTTAAATATTTCTTATTTTATTTCACAGCCTAATGTTGGTGTTCTCGAACTATTATTTCACACCAACACAATGTTACTGTGCTAATGAAGAATATGCACTATAATCAATATTTTGAAAACTGTTAAACTAAGTACCGGTATGAATTGATACAGTTATTTTATACAAACCAACCTCAGAAAGGACGTAGGTAATGAAATAGAGTTGTTATGTTTGACAGAAAATTGAGTTGCTATAGTTAATTTAGTTTGTGAGCTTTGAGGAGTTAGAAGTCTGGTCAGGAGTTTAACCATGCTTGGGTTGAGCTCTCAGAAACAGTCGTTTCACTATTGAGGACCCACCTTTGACAATTAGCTGTCCTGTTTTTGTTCTTTTCTTATAACAATAGCTATTTCACAACAACAGAGACTAATTCGTCAAAGGAAGCTCTGTAAGCCCTAAATAAGTAAATTATTTAATACATGCATGTCTCATAACACATATTTATATACATGTTTTCAGTATTTCTAAAATGGTCCTATGTAATATTTCAAGTTTTACGAGACAAAAGTTCTAAATATGCTTATTGGTTCTTATTTACCTATCTTCAACAAAAAGTTACAGATATATGTAACTTTAATAAATTATTACAGCCAACAAAATGTATATGAGTAGAGTTTTAAGTGAATGGTTACTTAAGAACCTTATTTTGTATAACAGATGCACTGTTATTATGGAATTGTTAATTAGACTAAAATAAAACTATCAAATACAGGCTTATCTTGGAATTTATGGTGCAGTTTCATTAAGGTAATTCTTGATAACAAATCTATAGTTAAATATTACATACCTTTAGCAGTTATTTTAAATTTTCGTAGCTACCTAGAATCTTTGTAGCACAGTATTCACTAAATATACAAATAATTAGTAATGTTAAAAGAATTTTGTAAGTCATCAGATTGATTAACTTTCTAGGATTAATTTTGATTTTTCTACTGAAATTCCCCATACTAGGAGAAATACTTTCAAAAACTAGAAAAAAATATTTTTAGTTTATTGCAACAAGATATGTTTAGTGGTATAAATTTTAATAAATTGAAATATTTTTTAGATGAGGACTCCTATTTTGAATTGATATATTATTTCATATTATTTCAAGAGCGAACACATTTTACACACATATATTAAGAATGCTAACTAAAATTTACAGTTTGATTTATGAAATAAGAGTTGCATACATATGAACCAGAGTCATTGGAAAACATTATAGGTGTTCAAACATAGATGAGACAACGTATTGTTTAGCTAGCTATACTAGGCTCAGGTCCGAGCCGCAAGACGAGCTCTTGTATAAACATTGTTGATTGGTTGCTCTGTGCTTTAACATACATTAGAAATGAGTAGCAGATTTTACACAAAACATACATTAGTCTTTGCTTCAACAGAAATAATAGACAATATGAAACATTGAGCAGTAGGTTTGGTTTTCAGTTGAAATCATAAATTATGAGATGCTATGCATCTTTTTTAAGTAAGTATTAGCATTTATTTGGATTTTTTCACACGTGTTTATGGATAACATGAACTTCACACAAGACTTTCAATAATACGACTAAAAGATTTGATTACTAGATGCTTTTGTTATTTCTTTTGATGATGCTCTTTATAGCTCTTTATAGCACTTTGTTACAACAAAGTTATAACAGTATAAAAATTCAATTCTCCATATATTTCAGGTATTTCAAATTTAAAAATTATATTTTATTTTCATAACTAAATTTGAGTACAATAAAGAGTACCTGTATAAAATTACTGTAAGTAGAACATTTGGTTCTTAGGTACACATATGAATCATATTTTCGTTAACGTTAATTAAAAGTACACAACACACCGAGTTAGTCAGCTCTTATATGATTTAACTTTACCACTCCCCAGCATATTATACAATATGTCCACTATCTAGTTTGAGAAATATATATGCATAAGTAGTAAAATTAGATTTACCTTTTATTAAAACTACAAGTGGATATTAGAAAATTACTTGTTGAACATATAAGCAGGTTTATGGATTTTATAATTTAAAAATGCCTTACTACAACTGAATATCCAATATCAATACTAATTTTATCCCGTTATGGCACACTATGACGGATAGTTTACATAATGTAATTTACAAAAAACTTTGTGTACCCCATTGTTCCAGGACCTTCTAGAGTACAACCATAGAAATAAATTATCATCTTCTTATCATTTCTATTATTTTTTGGTTAATAAGTAGATTTATTGATTATTATATTACTCAATACCTCAAAATCTTGGGTTGAGCTCTACTCAGATGTTTACTACTCAGATTGTACCCAAACGTCAAATTTAAATGTTTTATGGAATTGCTCTTGGGCATACAATTCACCCAGGTAAGAAAATTATGAGTTTTTTTTGAGATAAGATACTTTAAGTTGTTTGTTTTACTAATTATTACGTATTCAGTGGTTGGGCGTTAGTGTACTTCGGATATCAAAGAAGAATTAACAATTTATCTTTTAATAAATATTTATAAAACCTATCTTAGTAGTTCTTTTACAGAATTACACCTCTCAGAGCTTATATGGATGTATTTCATTCTTCATAAAAACCAGGCAAATTACAAATTGGTGTCGAAAATATAATTAATTCACAACAGAAGTCCTCATCCACGAGAAAAGTCTATGATATTTCGTGTAAAGGCTAAATGCTAGTATTACATATTCGATCTGATACATAAAACTTGAATGGTTTTATTCAATACGAATGTTAAATATATTAAAACCTAAATACTAACGTGTTGTAAATAAAACATACAAATGCTCATAACTAAAACATTTTATATAAAAACCCAGTTCGTTTGAGTTAAATCGAGCGGAAAGATATACAGAAAAACAGAAATAAAATTTTTCCAGAACTTCGTGATATATTCTTCCCAAATGCTCAGCCAATAATTACAACAACTATTTCTACTAAGTATTAATTCCTACAGTACGAATACGAACTGTATGAAATGGGGTATACCTGTACGAGCGTTGCAGATAAGCCAACCATGGAAACGACGAAGGAAACCAACTAGAGTTGGCTACGGTCAGTTATATTTTTAATATAACAATAAGTGAGACTATGAAGAGGTGATTCACAGTATCTGCATGGTGCTAATTGTTTTTTACGTTTATAATAATCTCAGAACAGTGTTAGTACTTGTTTAAATGAACAATCAATGATAGTTTAAATAAGTTCTTGGATGTTACTGGGTTTCAAGGCCTAATGAGAACCAAGTATTGATCCTCTTAGGATCCGCTTGAACCCAAACAGTTTTTTCTTAATTTACAGTAAAAAGATAGCGCTAAATTTTTTAAGGCTTAAAATTCTGAAACATGCTACTGATTTTTATATGATGAAGGTTCAAGTATGCATTGGGATCAGACTAAAGAAGAGAGAAAAATGTAGGCTTAAAGACCTATCTTGTGTTAAAATATTTACAATAATGCATGCACAAACACACACACACACACACACACACACACACACACACACACACACGCACACACACACACACACACACACACACACACACACACACACACACACACACACACACACACACACACACACACACACACACACACACACATATATATATGTATATATATAACACTAGCTGTTATAATTGTCTAAATACAAATTCGTAGCCTTATTAGTGATAACATATATGATGTAATATGATCGTACAAAGACTTGTTTAACTGCGAGTACTGTATATTCTAAAAAAAATATTTTAAATGCAACAGAGGCAAAGAATGTTTTACATAATTCAACACAGAAATGTATCATCGTTTGGTTTCATATCCGTAAGTAATCATACGTAACGTTCTACGTTTTGTTTAGGCCTGATTTAACGTCGTTAGTGTGTACAGAAAAAACCTGCACGTGGGATAATTTAACAAGCTAATAGAAAAACTGATGTACATAACAACACGTAATTTAAAGGGAAACAACTTTCCATCAATACACTGCGTGCGACCAATAGAAGGCAGACAGCGAAACACACCGAGCGAGGTAAAGTGTTTTGAGGCAGAAAAATTGTTTCTTTTCACACCTTTCTTTACCACAGAACAGTTTGTTGGATTACAATGTACACGTTTGGAACTCGCTACAAATGGCAATACGTTTTTATGGTTCGTTTATAACAATTGACTCAACAATTCCCTTTTATGGCCTGAACAGAAATATTTTCTATTATGGGATTTACGCAGCCCCCGTCAACCTAATGTGGTTAGAGACTGTTATTAGTACAGCCTTTAAAGCGTGTAATAATAATTGAAACTGGTGTGAAATTATAGAGTTTTTATCAACGTGCTATTACATCTTACTCTGTATTAATGTACTGTTAGCTTTTACTTTGTGTCAATGTACTATTAGCTCTTACTCGTTATCAACGTCCTCTTAGATCTTGCTCTGTTAAAATGTACTGTTGGCTCTTACTGTGTAACAAAATACTGTTAGCTCTTACTCCGTAACAATGTACTGATAGCTCGTACTCTGTGTCAATGTACTGTTTACCTGTTACTTTGTATCAATGTACTATTACCTCTTATTCGTTGACATATTTGTTTAAAATGTAGAAAATCGGTGAACATAGATTCCAAAAAGTTTCAAAGGTACTTTGGCTTAAAAAGTATGTTAGCTATTCTTATTGTTAGGAATCAAATTGGTATTTAATAACCTAAACGACATAAAAAGTTAAGTAAAATTTTAAGGATTTTCGTAATAGTAGATGTCATACATTTTTGGGACATTATATCGGAGTTAAGATGATGAATGAATTTTGATATATTTAACAACAAAGAAATGATGTTCAAATATACGAAATATTTCTAATGATAGCTTAATTTTATTACTACTGAAGTTTCAATAGTAGTGATGATAAAGTAAATAGCATGCCCTTTATTAATTCTTAAGGAAAATTCGAAATTCCAGGCCTTTCATAAAGCCTTATCTTTAAATACGAATATAAGACAATCATTATAGTATGTGGATAGGCTATAAAAATAATATTATGCTTCCTGCATACAAAATAACAATAGCAAGAAAAATATTTTATTATTCCAAATTTATATTGTTTGAAGTCAATTTAAAGTGACATACATTGGCAAAAGTAATATAATGTTATTTAGTAGAGACATAGAGAGTATGCCATCAATACTCGTGTTAACACTCTGTGAGGTTACGGTTCTAATAGTATGGTTTGTTTTGTTCTTAATTATTTCTAATTCTAAAGCTTATTAGTATTTTTCTGTAATTTCTTATTTTTTTTATTATATATAATTGAATATATAGAAATAGTTGATTTTATTATACTAGAAATGGCTTGATTTGAAACGACCAAGCGGAATTTTCGTTGCGGTTAATAGTAAACTATCTTACAACAGTATCTTGTGTAATAGTTGATAGTACAGCTACCAATAAGGGACACGGGGGAATAGGTCTTGGAGTACTACGCCTGGGTGTGAGATCTCGACACTGCTCCTCTCATGTTCTATGATTGTAGACACGTTATCAATACAGACCATACACTAGAGGATGTGGAATCATTAATAGGATAATTTTCTTCAAAATAGGGAAGATGATATACTCGTACAATATTTTCTTCTACAAAAATTAATCCCAAAATGTGTTGATAAGCTTTAATATTAAGAACGTTTTGACCAATAAGCCTAATTAGATTTTAATATACCTGTTGAAGTACAAGAAAGCTTTAAATAAAGATAAAATTAGGAAAGTTTTCAAAAAAATATTTAAAAATAATAATATAATTTGTTCAATTAATCGAAAGTTACACATGACACTAAACAGCTGTTGACACTTACAGCTGTAGTTCACCAAAGATGAAAAAACAGATGTTTAGACAAATTTAAGAAAATATTAAATATAAATAAATTATGATATACCATTAGTACAGAATGTATATTAATGATTGAACAATTGATAAATTTAAACCACCTAACGCATTTTAAACTCAATTTGAACTCTGAAATAAACCCATCTTATTGAACAAATGGTGGATTGGTCAAATAATTATTAAAATCATCGAGGCGACGTTTTATATATTTAAATATATACACACTATGTGTGTGTGCGTACATTGAAACACGGAAATTCTTCCGAAACAATCTTATTTGACGAAGTACTTTACTTTGAAAAGCAGTTGCGGGGTTCTTCAGCTTATCCTATGTACATTGTCTAAGACATTAGTTTCATACTCTTTGTTGCCTAATATAGTCAACGTTTTAAATAGTTATATATTCAAAGACGTAGAAATGAATAGTTTTTAAACACTGTTATGATTTAACATTTAGACCGATATGCAACAATAAAAACACTTGTAACAATAAAACATTAGCCAATATAACCAATTCATATTCAAATTACTTATTTAGTCTTTTAATGCAATGTACGCTTCATACATTTTATATAGTACATCATCATAAATATTTTAAGTTTGTGTAAGCAAAGGGTCCCACATGACAGTATAATAAAACATAATTCATATATTATATCTTTTATAAAAAATGCAAAATATTTATTTACAAATATGGTTATAAATTATTATAAAAAGTATAAATATCTCCTGATTTTATCCACCCATTAAGGAGAAACAAACCTTTAATGTAGAATGGGTGAAATCAATCCAATCACACCAGTTAACTAAGCAAGATAATTAATTTTTCGAGCAAGTGACAATATCAATTAATTTAGAATTACTAAGCTTCTCAATCAGTTATTTATACTGTGAAAGAATCAATAACACTGCAGCAGCAAACACTCAGTTAGAGAAACCACTTACACTACTTTCGCTTATACTCGCCTGCTCTTCCAACCTCGGTCTAAAATTTTTGTTCTTATAGTCTATTGTAAAGCACAAATTTTGACCACATAATATAAAAGAATAAGATGCTTTATTCTATACAATATAATGTAGGAGTACACTAATCCGCATGGAGTCGCCGAGGTAGATTGCAAAAGTTAAAATATTTATCTCATTTCATTCCTATACGAGTATGCAGATATAAAGACAGACAATCAAACAAAAAAGAAATTTTGACATCGCCTTGGCAGAAAAAAGAGAAAATGTGTCAGTCTTCAAGTACGCTCAGATAAATTTCATGGTTGGACACGCATTGTCACTGAACTTATTCTTTTCTATGTGGGAAATCGTTATCAATATATTACGGGGCCAGATAGTATATTTTCATTATGAAAGTTTTTATAGCGCTGTTAAAATAAAATAAGTTACGCCCCGCTGCAAAGGTACTACAGCGCTAGAGTTCTCTAAACTAACATCTAGTCCAAATTTGAACATTGTCTTTCTACTCTACTATTTTTTTCATCTTACTTTATGAAACATATAACATTTTATAATCATATATGCTTATACACGTATACGAATTTATTCATTATACGATTTTCTAGTTGCTATCATGGTAATCTATAAGACCAAGGTAAATATATTTTGTTGTAGTTTAGCCAAATCTCATTGAGTATCAGGTACTACTATATTACTCAATGTTAATGAAGCTATAACTATAAATGAAGCTTATACAAAAATTCAAATCCATAGGTCAGTTCGTTGGACGGATAGTCAAACAGACAGTCGGAGAGAAATGTAATTTGTCCTGTTCCAAGAGTGATTGTCTTAGATGAAGCTAGGCCAATGTCCAATGTGGCGTTGCAATGGTAGGAATACTAGCCATCTAGACATGTGGCCATGGCTACGACAGTTTTCAAAAAGTTTATATTAAACTAATAATTGACACAAAATGTAATGTTCAGTGCAGCTTTTTAAACACTTTACTATGTAACAAAAGACCGTACGTAACATAATTATTCAAAATAATGTGGTTGTTTACTAAATCGAATTCTATTAACAATAACTATGCATGTGTTGTAGATATTTAAAATAAATTTCTAATCTTAATTAACTAATAGAAAAATAAAAATCATAACTATATATTAAACATGTATATTTGTTCTAGTATGCACATAAACTTATGTAGCTTGAATTAGAACCACGTATAAATATGCATTTTCTGCGTAGCAATTTAGTCTTTGTATCCAAAATATACATTATATTCCTTGACTGATAGAATACATGTGCTAGGAGCTCTGCAGAAATGTATGTATGTGCAGAATCCTACCACTTAAGAGGCATAACTATTACATTCTCCTTGTTGTCTCTACGTACTAAAAACTGACACAGCCTTAAAATGTTTCATTCAGTTTTTATATAGGCATTCAATAGAATTTAGGTGAGCGTTAGCGAACGATTTTTTTGTTGGCCTTGTAGCTATCCAAGGTGACAACAATAAAATAGAAGAATAAATAGTTTCGTTCAGATACCGAGTCCAATCCTATGATATTGAAACCGTACATCGCCGCTCGCACACCCACAGCAAACCATCAGGGAAGCGCGCACCCATGGTGGCGAACGGGATGCCGGATCAAAACAAAACTAGGTAAAAAAGAACACCGTGGTCAGTATACTCAGGTTCATTTACTAAGACACAGCATAGGCCTATCCAGTAAAAATAAATATATATATATATATACTATAAATAAAAAAAAATAAAAAAATAAAAAGTGCCTGCAGTAGTATACCTCAAACAATCCTTGTCAGGTGCACCTGCATACAAAAATTAGAAACGCCATAAGTTGAAACAAGAAATGCCAATTCCACCCGGTATCCTTCGGCTAAGGGCGGGCTCCTAATGAAATCCAAGAAATAACTAAATAATATCTAAAAACTAACTTAAAATTAAATAACAAAAATATAAACTATATAAATGGCAACAATAAACAATAACAAATAAATAAAGAATATGAGCAGGGTATCACAGATGTTGACTAGTAGAAATGTCCATCATGGTGGCCGTCCTTCAGCAGAGCGCAAAAGCAAAGGTTCTCTGCGACCACGCATGATGGAGAGATGACAGCAGAAAATCAACTCATCTCCTGGACCCTGAAACCAGGTTTTCAGCCTAGTTAGTACCCTTTTTAAAGTTAATAATAATTAATAAATAGTTGCCAAAAAATATAGATTTTAATAAAAGTAAAGTTGCCAAAAGTTATCTATCAAGAATTTTTAAGTTAAGTTAAATTACCAAAATAATTCACAGACCAATCAATTACTGATAAAAATTAAAATAAACCTTAATATAAGAAGCTGGTAACATTAGAAAACAATAAATAAACAAGATATTCCATTTAAAAGACTAAAACAATAAGTTATAAAGACATTTATTTGAGGTATACGCAGTAGCCTACCATACGTAACAATTTGGTTAAAACATTTTTTAAAACAGGCATTTATTGACAGAATTGGCTCAACATTAGTGGAAAAGCAGGGGAAGGGCATCCTGCACTTAAAATAAAATTCCCAACTCAAAACAACAACCCCAAAGAAAGTTAGTATGAAAATCCCCTCTGTCACAGAACAAAAATTTAAGCGTTTTTACTCTTGGTAAAAAAAAATTAAATTATTAGAAAAAAAACTGATGGCCATAAGTAGCAGCCTATTAACAGGAATCTAAATTTAAAATTTGATGGCAGAAGTAATTAACCAAGTAGGCTATAAGGGGGAGTTATGGGCTAAAAGACCCGAAGAACGTTACATCTCTCAGAAAGGCTTAAAAATTTAGTAAAATGAACCTTCAGCAGTCTCTCTGGGTTTGTTTACAAAAACTACATAACAAGTGACACATAACAAACAATATTGGCTGCAGAATAAAAATGAACTGTAACATATAGCCTAGGACTAGTCCTCCACTGAGAGACAGAAAATTAATTTAAGCCGAATAGAAAGGGTGAAAACTAATAAAAGTGTAAAGAGAAATAATTTGAAAGCCAATTTTAAAAATTAGTTTAACAGCCAGAAGTACTAAAATTTAATAAAAGGCAAAACTACAATTTGGAAAACCATGTGCTCTTAACCTTCACAGTTTGAAAAATAAAAATAATCACTAAAATTTAAAAGAAAGCAAAACTTACTCATCAGTGAGGGGCCGTAAAACTTAGCCGCACATGTCAGAAGGAAAACAGCTCAGCAAAACTAACAAACACTTAATTAAACAAAATATAAACTGGAGCTACTCCTAACTTGTACACCACGCCTCGGAGTCTTGACGCCACTCTACCGGAAAGGCCAAACGCCTTCAAATGGTCAGTGGCCTCTGCAGCCAATAAACCACACACACATACACTATATAAAACACACACATGAGCCGAGGAGATATAGGTATTGAACCGGCTCAGACTCCCCCCCCAAAAGGAGGAACTCCCCTCTGTTAATTTCTTCAAAATGAAGAACCAAACGAAATGCCTCTCCCCCCCAATGGTTGAAGAATTATAAACCGGAAACCCTGAAGTCTGCAGAAGGGAAAACCAAGAAAATCCAGTTGGAAGCAAGAAATCCCTCCAAGAGTTGCGTGGGTACAAAGAAGAAAAACAGGAACCTTGATCAGGAAGAAAGAGCAGAGGTGATCAGGCCTCTGGACCTAAAACCTTCCCGCACAGACTAAAGAAAAATCACGGATGACTCCGGCAAGGCTTCAGATGGGATATGTGCGCCTTCCTGAAAATCTTCCCGGACTGAGGATCTCCCAGTCGGGCAGTCACCGGAGTCAGAAACTTCAAGATGCGGTGGGGACCAGTCCACCTGTAGCAAAGTTTAGCAGCTCTTTTATCCACAGCCGAACTGACTGGGTGAGCCTTGCAGTAAACTAGATCCCCCACCTGGAAGGGATTGGCAATACGACCTCGGATGTACTTCCTCCTTACTAACTCCCTAGCCCGAATGAGATTCCGCCTGGTTGCCTCCCAAGTGGCTTTCAACATTGGGAGTTACCAGGAGGTGGCAGAAGATCGCTAATTTTCCAAAGGTTCGCCAAAGGGTTGTTTGGCGGAAAGCCAAATAATAAACTCGAAAGGTACCGCCTTGTGACTTTCATGCTGGGCCGTATTAAAGGCAAATTGGATCCAAGGTAGTTGTTGATCCCAGGTGGTCTGATTTTCCGCATGAAAAGGCAAATGAGAGCAGATCGAAGATTGCGATTAAACCGTTCGGCGCGAGAAGGCTGAGGATAGAAAAGGGGAAGTAGTCACATGGCGGATTCCGTGCCCAAAGCACATTCTTTTAAAGATATTGGAGACAAACTGTGAACCATTATCGGAAACTAAGGTGGCGGGGATTCCAAAGTGTTGAAAAAAAATGGTTACGAAGTGCTTGCACCGTGAGCTGCGCGGTAGCACTCCGCAATGGGAACAACCAAACAAACTTGGAGAAGGCATCCACACAAACAAGTAGGAGCTTATTTCCGGACTTGCTACGCGGGAGAGGCCCAACATAGTCAATGAAAACCTTCTCCAAAGGTTTTTCCGCCACCTCAGATGACAAAAGACCCAACTTGGTATTTTGAGCGGGGTTTGCTTAGCGAGCACAGTTCACAAGAACGTACTCGAGCTGCAATATCCCGGTCCATACCTTTCCAGATGAACTGATCCCTAATCTTCGCGATGGTCTTATGAATTCCTAGATGTCCGCCCACAGGAGAAGAATGAAAAATACTGAAAGACCATCGGTACAAGAAAGCTTGGCAGCACTAACTTAGGTTTTCTCCGCTGCTTGTCACGGCAGCATATAGAGCACCTCGGTACAGA
This sequence comes from Homalodisca vitripennis, assembly GCF_021130785.1. NCBI lineage: Eukaryota > Metazoa > Arthropoda > Insecta > Hemiptera > Cicadellidae > Homalodisca > Homalodisca vitripennis. The sequence continues at coordinate 7,887 of NW_025781088.1, read as the reverse complement.
AAATAAGGAGGGTGGGCACCTCCGTTTTTAAGCTCATTGATGATAGCAGTCAGCTCGGGATCCTTAAGTTGGTGTGGAACAATGTCCGAAAATGCCAGAGGAAAGTCTAGGAGCACGCCACAACATAACGGCTCTGATAAATTCTGGTGGTCGTTGGGTAAGTGATACATGCGTGACAGAGTGTCCGCTATGATATTTTGGGTGCCTCGCACGTGCTGCACTGTGAACTTAAGGGCAGAAATTTGGACTACCCAGCGACCAATCTTCCTGAGCTGACGGGGGTGGGCAAGGAGCCAAAAAAGTGCCTGGTTGTCGGTTTCCAACAAAAATTCTTTATGTTCTAGGTAACGCCTGAACTTATTAATTCCAAACACGACAGCCAAACATTCCAGCTCATAAACAGAACAACTCTTCTTCTCACAAGGGGTTAACGTGCGTGAAGCATAAGCTATGGGCTGCCGGATACCATCTACTTCTTGCGATAAAACAGCAGCAACCGGCTAAGGAGGAAGCATCAGTTTGCAAGACAAACTTACGACTGAAATCAGGCATAGCCAAGACTGGAGGCTGCATCACTGCCTGTTTCAGCTGCTCAAAAGCAGTCTGTTTGCGCTTCACCCCCACTCAAACTTGGCACCCTTTTTCCTAAGAGAGTTCAGAGGGGCCGCCACTTCAGCAACATTGGGGATGAAACGACGATAAAAATTTATCATTCCCAACAAAAACGGGCAATCCCCTTGGCATCCTTAGGAGGAGGAAAACTCCCTGATTGCCTGGGTTCTCTCTGGATCAATACAAACACCTCGAGAAGAGACAAGATGACCCAGAAACGATATTTCAGGCTGAGCAAAAACTCACATTTTCAGGATTGACGGTAAGGCCAGACTCTCGCAGCCTAGTTTAGAACTTCCTCTAGATGAGTCAAGTGCTCCTCATAACTCTCACTGTACACAAGCAGGTCCATCCAGATAGTTTGAACACGAACTTAAATTTGACCATCATGAAAGATAGAATTCCAGGAGTCTGGTGAGTGTTTGGGCCCCCACAGCCAAGCCCATTGGCACTCGGGTGAACTGGTACAAATTCCAAGGCACACAAAAGGCAGTGAGAGGTCGAGGACTCGTGTTTTAGAGGAATCTGATGGTATGCCTGATTAAGATCAAAAATGGAGAAATACTTGGCATTACCAAACCAGGTCGAAAGCAGAATGCAAAATCGGGGAGAGGCACGGAGTCAATTTCTATCTGAGCATTGAGCTTTCGATAATCCAGTGACCAATCTGGACTGGCCCATTAGGTTTCGGCACTAGAAACGCTGAGACTGGAAAAATTTGAGCTAGACGACTCGATTACCCCACTCTTAAGTAAATCATCAATCATATTTCTCAGAATTTCCATCTTGGGCGGAGCAAGCTTATATATGGGATGGGAACGTACAGGACGGGTGTCTGTAAGACGAATCTCGTATTCCAAGAGATTGGTCGTGCCCAGTTTGTCAGTTAGGACTTCAGGAAAACTGGAACAAATCTGCCTTATGTCCTCAGCCTCTTTCGGCGTAAGATGTCCTAGTTGGTCAGGAGGAGTCAAGCTCTTATCTTCCATCTCTAAGGGCAGCAGTCCCACGAGACTCGATATCTGAAAAGGGGAAACGAACCACCCGCCTGGCGAAAGCAAAGAAAACATGACTGGAGGCCAAATCCAAAATCATGCCAGTTTTTCCGATAAAATCTGCTCCCAAGATGAAAGGCAAAGTCAGGTCCTTAGCCACCAAAAAGCTCCAATCCCAAGAGAAATAATTAATTTTGATGTGAATCTGGGCACTACAGATAATAGGTAAAGGTGTGTGCGTTGAAGCAGTCCAGCAGATAAGTGAACGAGGCTCAACCTGCCGTATTAGCCCAGAGGATTTTAGATCTTCAAAAAACGACAAAGAAATCAGGCTGCGTGCTGACCCCAGAATCAACCAGGGCTCTTCTGCACCACATTCCCCACAAGCACATCCAGTTGTGGGCAGGGTTGAGCGGGCAGCCCTTACTCCCTGCGCAGCCAGAGCAGCAACCTACCCTCTCGGCCAACGATGATAACTGTCCCCCAAGTCTATTTCTTTCTGTTTTCTTTCTGTTCTGCATTAAACCAGCTACCCTTTTACCATCAAAATCAGGTACATTATTTGCCCTCAAAAATTACCTTTACGGCACGAGTCGGGCTTACTCGTCCGCAAGCTTTACTAGTTTTTTTTTATTAAGTGGACAAAACGGTCTAATATGTCCCACTTGCTTGCAGCCATAACAGGTAGGAGGCTGCCTACGGGAAGGAGCAGCTGCTGGCTCAGACTGCACCGGAGCATGGACCGGCCCCGGAGGCAAGGTGAGGAAGATGCCTCGACATGGCCTCCCTTTGATCATCCGCATCCTGAACCCCTCTAGAGATGATGGAGAGGCGGTCCAAATCCGCAAAAAGATGCGGGACGGCTACAAAAAGTCAAACGGGAGCGTTCTTCAGGTTTAATGCCCTCCAAAATAAGGCTCACCAACTCCGTTTCGCTCAAGCTCAAGCGCAACACCCGGGCTACATCCCGTATCTCCCCGACAAAATGGCTCAACGTCTCGTCTGGTGCCTGAGGACGGTAAACGCGTTCCACCCGCAAGCGCTCCCTAACCCGAGCAGGTACAAAGAACTCCAAGGATCTCGGCGTGGAACTGGTCAAAGGTGGCACCTCTCTTTAAGGCAGTCTAGAAGGCGATCAAAAAGCGGCCTTAAGGAAAACTGCGCTAAAATCTGCATAAGCATGGCATCTGTCATACCAGGAAATTCTCTTAGCTTTAAAAATTTCCAAGAAGGAAATGGATAAGTAAATTAGTGTCAAGCCCATCAACTCTGGGGAAGTGTTTGTAAAACACTCCCCAAAGGGATGGGGCAGTTTGCCAAAGCTAGAAAAGGGAAAGGCACAACTATAGATGATGCCTCACCAGCCGCTTCAGGAGGGCCACTACCCATCGGAGACATAAGTAACTCTGGGAGGCTCGAAAGAAAGAGCCGGTGGATGGTTAGCAAAAGTAATGGTAGTGGGAACCTCCGTTGGAGTGACAGCGGTAAATAGTACCCCCTTCTCTTTCACCGAGCGCACCTCACTCAAACCATCTAAGGCTTGTTTTAATTTGTTACTGGCCGAAAAAGCCCAACTTTTAATATCAGAGTCTAAACTAGGAGCTGACATAAGTAAAACTATTCTGTCACGCCAATGTAAAAGCTGAGATGCCAATCTAGCCTTTGCTGACCCGGACATGGGAAGTGGACTCAAAATTAATATCGTTTTCTAATTCCTCCATTCGGGTTTTACAAAACTCAAATTCTGTGTTAATTTGGAACTCTGCATTCCAGCTGCGGTCCAACGCTATACAAGCCCGTAATTGAGCTCTTAATGCCCTCACATCTCCCTCGGGCTTCTGTCCTCTCGCCAGGACCTCAAAAACCAACGGGCGTGCGTAGTTGCGTAGATGTTCAGGCACCAGGGAAAACGCCATACCCAAACAATTAAGACAAATAAATACAACAATAACAACAACAAAAGCGTACGCAACAATTACTTAGTAACCTAAGTGGACTCAACTCACAAAAGGCTCACACTGACGAGGTCCAAGCGAAGAACTTAATACCTGCTAACCTAAATAGAAGGATACCCTGCAAATATACACTAACCACAACCTACAAAACACAGAAGCAATAAATATAACAAAACAACACATTGATAGGGGAGAAGTAGAGTACAGTTAGATAAATTTAGCGGTTAAGCAATTTAGAGTCCCTTGCTCCCTGCAAAAGGGTTAAGTCTGCAGGAAGCAAGGACACTAAAACCAATTCCACCCGGTATCCTGTGCTAGGGCGAGCTCCTAATGAAAAAAAAAGTTGTGTACTCTAACCTCCCCCCTACCTAACACTAACCTACACCAACAAACAAAACCAGAACTGAGAGACAGCTGAGAGAGCAGCTAACCACGCTCTGCTACCATTGAAACCGTACATCGCCGCTCGCACACCCACAGCAAACCATCAGGGAAGCGCGCGCCCATGGTGGCGAACGGGATGCCGGATCAAAACAAAACTAGGTAAAAAAAGAACACCGTGGTCAGTATACTCAGGTTAATTTACTAAGACACAGCATAGGCCTATCCAGTAAAAATATATATATATATATATATACTATAAATAAAAAAAAATAAAAAAAAATGAAAAGTGCCCTGCAGTAGGTATACCTCAAACAATCCTTGTCAGGTGCGATTTTACGTGACAACGTCTTTTTCTCGGTAGAATATTTATTGATATGAATATTATTAAATTGCACAATAGGAACAAGGAATTGAATGAAAATAAGAATTGCACAAATTTTAACTATATAAATATAATTAGTCTACTAAAAAATTGTACATAATTTGAAATTAATTAAAATTTGTTATTTTAAATGGTAAAGTTGAATAAAACATTTACTAAAATTGGAATTTGAAATTCTTGCTAAACACAGTTAAATTCTAACTCCGCGCGTGGTGATTGGTCGGTTTAGTTCGTTTGTTTGGTCGCACTGTTATGATAGGTTAGAGGTTATAATTTGTTATTTTAAATGGTTTGACTAGCAATACGCGCTGTTTCTTCTCAATCGACTGAATTACGATTGATTGCAGAGTGATTTAAACTAATAATTTACTTAACACTATCAACATTTGTCAATAGTAATGACATAACCTATAAACTCAGTTTCTCAACTTTTGTGTCAATCTAACAATTAATCAATCAATCATAGTTTACGATAATGAAATATCAGTGTACAATTATTTACCTTTATTGTTGTAGTTGTTGTAAATGACGAATCTAAGCACTCCACATTTTCACGAAATAAACATAGTTATCTGCTTTATCCCGTGCGGCGGACCCCACAGTTATCTGCTTTATCCCGTGCGGATTCCCGTGCGGCGGACCCACTGGACGGGCATCGTAACGTTACCGGGAGTTACACTTTTTCATGAGTGACTCCGAGCCGCAACCTAATTTAAGACGTTGTCACGTCAAAAACTACGTTTCAAAAAAATTACGTAATAAAGAAATGAGAATGAATCATATAATGAGATATCTAAACAAACACTATCTGTATACTTTAAATTTTGCAATACAAATTGCAAAATCGTAAAAAATTACAAATATTTAAAACCACTTATTTCATATTATCATGAAGTATTTATTTCATTACCTTTATAATTAATATGACAGCATTTATTAGTAAGTCACTGGCCTTTTAATTAGTTAAACTCAAAGTCCTTAGAGAATAAATTCCAAATGATTTGCAAATTGTTAGTGTTGACCACCACAGAAATCGAGGCATTGACCTTGTGATCACGAAGCCGGTTACAATATCAATACGCTACGCTGTAGTTTAATTCTGTAACGTAATTATTATAATAATAAGAACATATAATGTATTCACGTAGAAGACAGTAGAACTTGAAGTGTATTCAAATTGAAGAATTATCATTTTATTCTGTGCGCTGAAATAGATTTTCTAATTAATAATCAAACTAAATTCCTAAGAAAATCTTTTAAGCAAATAAATTAACACTATATAAGTATGAATAGGAACAGTTTATCTAGATAAAACTTACTACAAGATATTACTTATTTATGGAAACCGTTTTGTGATTTTATTAAATAGAAAATTATTTTTGCAGTTTCAATAATACACTGTTATATGTATTTTTCTATAAGCGTGTGTTTTGCTGATAAATGCTTAAATTCTTATATTTTTACCGATATATTTAGATGGATGGGACACTCCTACAACAGTTATAGTATAACAATTATATCCCTAAATCTTATTTTATGATTAATTATTATCTATTAAGTGGTAATTATTTTTTTTATTCTGGGTAATGATGTACTTTTACTATTGTGCTATTATTACAGTTGCCCATCTACAACAGTGCAATTTTCTATCTACTTGCATATATAGTTTTAAGTATTTATTACATAAAGCATAGATACAACATTCTATTCACCAACACGCAATCAGTTCCCTAAATGCCTTTTTATGTGTAAATTGGCTCGACTTTTGGTTCTGGAAATTTGAGGACAAGAGAAATTAGTTGAATTAGGAGATAATTATTGACAGGGAGTAAGGTTGCATTTTTGTCTTGAGACATTTTGTGTTAATTACACAAAGAAAGTCACATTAACTTAAATTATCAACTTATTATAACAAACATACCACTTTACCGTTTGCAGAGTGTGTGATTGGAAAGACCAGGAAGTTCTTTAAGGCTGGGAGTTATGTAGTATGTGGGTATTTACGATACCCAGTGAGTTAATTCAGATTGGGTAATTTACTTTTAAATATCAAAAATCAATATCGTCATATTAGGCCAGGTGCCTGAAAATATAAACAAAAACACTTCACGAAATGTACATAATAACAACAAGATATTCTCAAATAGAAGTACCATCCTCATATGCAAGAAATTGCACAGGTGTATTAGATTATTTTTGGTCAAGTAAAGGCTACTTATGTGACATAAATAGACACTTTACTGGACAACCTACAACAATAAAAAACCCATTTGGTATTACAAATATGGTACATCCAGCGCTGTCACAGTTTCGAGTCCAACCACTAGTGAACAGGGAAGTGAACCGTAATCGTTCTTTGTGTCTCGTATCATGTGAACCACTGGACCGTTGTGGTCTAAATTCCCACACATGGCACCAGTTCCCAATTTAGCCACTTTTATTACTTATTAATTTCGCCAGACGAATTAGTTTCAGGTCTTTGATTCTATCCCAGGATTACCAATCCGATGTTGGGACCTATGTGCCAAACGGTTGGATTTATGTGTGACTATAAAAAAATATGATCTTTAAAACTATTTATTGTTTTAATATTTTTGATAACCCAAAATCATACCTTACTAATTCGAAATCCACTAAAACTAGCGTTGATTACGACATATTTCTTTATTAAAAATAATTTCTATAATTATTTCGAGACAAGCTAAGTTAATTAAGCCAAAAAATTTGCTCTTAGCTCTTTGACTAAAACTTAACCGAATAATCATTATTTTGAATCGTACGATGTAGTCATTTTAGTTAATGTACTCAGAATAAGATATTACAGTTTAACAGTTACAACATTTTTACTGAATTCAAATCTGTTCTATATAAAAAGAGATTTCCTTGATGGAAGAGAGCCGTCTCAGGGTTGGAACAACGCTTACTAGTAATTACCGCCTGAGTCATAACAACAGCGACGCTATGAGCTATCTGCTTATCTCACCTTCAGGGACTATAGTTATATCTATGTCACAGCCACATGCAATAAAGGCTATTGTCTCATTAATGTCGAGTTAATTACAGTAATTGGAAGTGTTAATGTCTTATTAGTAATTAAGAACTCATCAGATGAAGTAATAACAGAAACAGTCATAACTCTCTGGCGTATCTCACCTTCTAGTACTGCGCAGCTCTATTTGATAGTCACAGAATACAGTAGCTATTGTCTCATGTTAACCAACAATGCGTTATACGAATCCATTAGTAAATATATTACTTGTAATTACGAGCCAGATGGAGTATTAACAGAAACCCTTGTGTTCTCTGCCGTATCTCATATTCAGAAACTGTTTCAGAGACCGTAATAACTATTGTTTAAATTAATCCCCGGTTTGTTATGTGCATTACAGTAATAGAGTGTTCAATGGCTCACTAGTAATTATTAACTCAATAAGAGTAAACACCATTTTCAAACTCTCTGTCATACTTTAATTTCAGGGACAAATAACAAAAGCAATGGCCACGTTAATCTCGGGTTTATTCAATGGGTTACAGTAATCAAGTGGTAAATGTATTAAAA